>NC_056726.1:757064468-757361968 GCF_019279795.1 Protopterus annectens | reverse complement strand
GTCATATGAGTCACTGCAGAGATTACTTCTTATGTTTCTGAAATGTATATCTAAGTAATATATGCATAATTAAGTGCACTTGCAATATGTAACACCGCTACAGGGACACACTCTGGCCATGTGCATACATACATACTCTCAGCTGTATAGTAAATATACTCTAAAGTATGTTAAGAAACATCCACACGAACCCTTTTGAATAGATAGCCTCTTCCGTCTCCTCTGATATAGAAGGCTGTTATTCAATATAGCCATGGTATAAGACAAAAAAGAAATCATAATGAAATTAGAATTCACATGTCCTATGCTATCATGCATAAGGCAATATACAATTTAATGAACAGTGAAGTAATACAAGTACATAACAATGCATCTTAATGACCTTACTCTGGCCTCAGATCAGGTGATGCCTCTTCAGTTCACTACAGTACTGCCAACATTGCTCACCAATGTGGGGTATCGCAGCGGCATCAGACACCACCCTGGCAAGACTATGTCAAGCATCCACTTTATATTGGGAGCTCTAATAAAATACCTCAATTAGTTTCTCCCAGTGGTGTCTTGTAGCAAACATAAAAAGATTTGAAATTCCTTGCCCTACTGCCATGGAGTATTGAAGACAAGGCATGGCCAGTTACCAGTTTGCATTCCAGGGAACTATAGTAGCACTCTGACAATCATGAACATTGAGTTTCTTAGCATGCGACATATAACATCATGCAGCTTATTAGCGGGATCAGTCATGGTGCCACTATTGCTTAGAACACAAATTGATGGGATGTAATTTAGGAATATTCATTAGCTAGTGCATCATCAGCATGAATGCCATACTAGAAATCATGAAATTTTGCCATATAAGCTCTCACAGCTGCCACGGCTCTCAGTCTGCTACGGATTATTGCATTGCAACCATTTCCAGAGTTTGTGGAAAACCTGCAGAGCAGGTGTTTTCACTGAAATCTTTTTTGTTGGAAAGGCAAATGTATATCTCTTAAAAGCTGGTATTACCTAGTACTATGTATTTGAATGTGCTTGAGGATTCCCCTGAAAGTATGGTAATAGTACATTTGATTTATGTTTTTGTTTTCAGGTATGTCAATGCTAACAACGTGAGGGAATGTCATTCTTTGTCTAGAAAGCCATAGTAGGGTGCATGTTCTTGTGAGGGCAATAAACTGTAATGCCTTCAGTATTCTGTATGTGTGTAAATAGAATCCAGATGTCATTGTTGCACAAGTACAAATGTCTTCCATGTTTACTGTTCGACACGGTGTTTAAGGGCACATACAACTTTTTAACCCCTACACCACTTGACACACTATACTGCATGAGGTCCCGATTTTTGCATCATATATTTGGTCTCTTCCTCATAAAATATGAGGCCTTCTGACAAATCATTAAGGACTGAAGTCACTAAACAGTAATCAACATTTGAGCTTAACACTTTTTATCCTTTAGAAAATGTATGCTAATGTAAAACCTGTTATTCTAGCAACTTTCTAGGTTTATATGGGTAATATTTAAAATCTTTCTCTAATTTTGGGCCTTTGTTTATTTATTTATTACTTATTTATTTGCATTTTGTTTACTGAGGAAGTCCACTGAGCCTTAGAGAACCATTTTAGTGGAGGCCTGGGGAGAAAAGCTCCACAGTACATAAATTTAACAAATTAAATGAAAAATAAATTACAAAAATTTGAATTACAAAGACAAATATGTACAATACAGAGTAAAAACCATAACAGAAATGTAAAGTAGCATAATCTGAACAATCAGTCAGTATAAGTAAAGGTTTATATTGTGTAATTTCTCTGTAATCTCAATCTACAGTAGTATTTTCTCACCACATAAAGTAAGGTTGATAAGAGATAGCATAGTATATATATTCTAGGGAGGCTTGGTGCAGGTACTGCAATTCTGTTCTCCCATTATTTTTGGCTTTGGCCAAAATTTTTGAATTAAGAAGTTGAAAGGTATAGGGGTCTGACTTATGTAGACATTAGTATTTTTTACAACTGATTGAGAGTATGTGAGAAGAAAGCAACACTTTCTAATAAGAGGAGTGTTTGTAAATGTCTTTTGTGTGTCTGACGCTAGAGAGATATTAAGTTTTAAACAAGCCAGTGAATGAATATGCAAATAAAGTGCATTCATCAGCTGCACTCATGTAGGCCCCATATATTTAGGTTCATAGAGCTGCAAAACACAATTTCTGAAACAGGAGCTGGCATGTTCTGTTGTTTAACAAGTTATCTCCTGTCTCTCTCATGTATTTGTGGCCTTGCTAGGGTACAGAAAATGTATGATATGATATGATACAGATGATCTAAGGGTATGTTCACCCAGTGACATGTGTAGCATGCATGATACTCATATTTGGAATACTGTATAAGGTCATCATTTGATTTTTTTTTGTGAAGTTTGGAGTCTGATAAGTCCTACTACATAACATTTCCTGTGGTTATCTCATATCTGATTGATATTCCTTGCAGAGATAGAGTAAGGCCACACACTTTGTGCCACACGGGTACCCTATTTTTACATCAATGTATGTATATGTCCAGCCAGTTTGTGAATGTTCTCACATACTTCTTTTCTTGCCCCTCCAGATAAATATAGCAGGCAGAAATGGGCCTTTAGCAAACAAAACTAACAATGGACAATGATATAAGTCTATGATGCATCATAGCTGTAGCCATTCTTTACCTTGGTCTGGGGATTTCTGTTAATTTCATTAACAATGGCAGCAGGGCATATCCAGCATCAGCAATAAATCCCCCTTGGTAAAATCACCCTGCACAAACTTCAAGTATAGGTGACACGTGTGTCATATGTGGGAGTCATGGCACTGCCTGAGTGGCTTGCAAACACATTTCATATTTTACCGAGCACACCACCTTTTTAGGCACAACACAAGTCATTTGGTAGAAGAAATGATGCCACTGTGCAATGATATTAAAATTATATAATCATAATAATAGTAGTAATAATAAGACTGGAATACAAAGTTGCAGCAGAAGTGATATTTACATTGGAAACACTCGCAATACAAGTAGCACTACCAACAAAATATCTGTGAAGAAAAGTTATAATCAAGAGTCATGAAATGGGCTACTAAAAGCAGAACATAATAGCTAATGAAAGACATTATTAATATTTACAGAATGGTTAAGATAAGAAAGAGAGAGAGAAGGAATAGAATTGGAGGAAGAGTGGTGACAGTGTAAGCATGGTGGAAGAAGGATTCCTTTAGTCAGACTAATATTTATGTGTTACTTCATACAACTGATTATTTTGCTACAACAGAGCATTATGAATTGTAATACGGAGCAGACATTATAGGTACATGGATTCTAATTAGCCAAGATGGTGCATTTTTACACAATTCATCAATAATAAAAGCAGCCCAGCCCTGTGGCATTGAAGGATAAAGCTCTGACGCACCCAGATGACCTGAGTTTGATTATCATCTTGGCTTGCTATATGGGTGGGGCAAGGAGGATGGATGTGAACAGTGGACACCAGATCACCCATCCTGGGGTGAAGGAGTAGTTACACCTTCTGTGCTACAGAACCCAGACAGCACACTGGTGCATTGCAGGAAATAGCTGGTGCCAGAACATAGTGCCTCTGGGCTGCAAATTAAGCCAGGTGGTAATGTGTGTAGATGCACGCCTCTCCCTCTTTGGCAGCAGCAAAATGTAGCCACTGGCCACCTTTGCAAGAGGTTAGACCAAGCATATGAGATTGGCTGCAATATTTGGCAGTTAAAAGTATGTATGCTGAATTAAACCATACAAAATTATAGAGAATATCATCTGTACTATTTGATGTACTTCAATCACAACTTAAGAATTTACTGATATATAGCATTTTTAGAAGCACTTAAATGCCATGCAAGAATGTAGGTCAAATTCATAACATGTAAAAAGCATACAGGAGTGCAATGCTGAGAACAGCATGATGTGCTAGATTTGGCCTGACCACACCCCAACCACTGATTCTGTGTAGCACCCAGTACACATAGCAACAATGCCTGGCAAGACAGACTATAAGGCCAGTGTAAGCTTAAAGAAAAGTAATTCATTAAGCTACAGAAACAGTGAAGCATAGCACAGTATTGCAGGTAACATCCTGAATTCAATTCAGAGTAGAAACAGTCTGGCATGGTGCTGTTGCTATCCTGGAAAGTGAAATATGCAGATAACATGAGCCTCATATACTGCCAGATGTACCTACCGATGCAGTTTACACCAATTCCAGTGTTGTTATCCAGTGATAAAACCTCAGACATATACTAGGTATACAATACTACAGGCAGGTAGAGGTAAGGCAATACATTAGGTGTCCTATACAGATAAAACGTCTTACATATGTGTCATAAGCAACACTACCACTCTGTTAGATAAGGAGATGCTACGTCTGCATGCTTCCGGACAGCACAGTAATGAGCAGTACAAAGCTGCTCTGTGATGTAACACATCCTTGCCCAATGGGGAGTAAGAAGTGGCAATGATTTTGTCATTAATAGCATTCCAGAATACTCTCACAATGAAGGTGCATTATTCAAATGTATGATGATGCTTTGCCTACACCTTTTATTTATATAGTGTTTACTGTAATATAAAATACACCCAGTTATAGATCTGTAACTGTTATAAATGCTTCAATACATGTACTGTTTTTTTTTTGGTTACTTTAGTCTGCTGGAGCTTTACTGTTTGGTCTTTATCTGAAAATGTGTCTTGGCCAGTCAGCAAATTAAACAAATAAACAAAGTAAGCAAATAAATAAATAAGTGGCACCTAGGAGAATGTTGGTGCATTCCCCTGACTTCTGTGTCAATCATAAGTTATTCTCAGTCCTACGTACCTTGCTCATGAATTACATTCAGTGGGATAACAATATTCACAACAATGTTATAATAATATAATAGTGTGCTAACTAGCATAACATTGGGCACATGCAGCAAAAGCGAGTTGCTTTAGCGTGTGCTGTCTAAAATCTTCATTCATAAATTACTGCTCTAATATGCACAAAAATGTTTGCATATATAACAACTAAATAATATATTTTTTACAAATATTAGCATTCTTGTTTATATATATATATATATATATATATATATATATATATATATATATATATATACATACATACATATAGGTCTACTCATAATGAGCAAATGATCCAAATGTCGACATTCATCATCCATCCATCCACAACTCCTTTTCCCATTTTTGCACATGGGGTCAGGGTGTCGCTTCAACAGTGACAATCATCTAGAGCCAAGTCTTACACTACCTTTTGGCTACCCCTGCCATGGCAGTTTTTCCACACTGCATACTCATATGCACACTCACAGCAGCGCCTTTGGAATGGGGGAGGAAACCAGAGCAGAAGGAGGAAACCCACGCAAACAAAAGGAGGACATGCACACTTTGCACAAAAGACACCCCAGCTAAGAATCAAATTGGGGAACTTCTTGCTGTGAAGGGACAATGCTTTCTGCTCTGCCATTGTGCCACCGCTATCAACATAGGTCGGCTTTGCAAACATTGACAAACTATTATGCATGCACAAATGGTGCATGCAAAACAAAGGTTTAAAAAATAGTATTGAACATTGTTTTTTTCAGGGGGAAAGCCCCCCTTGCACATCCCACCCCATGCTAACTATATATACTAACTCCAAGATCGCACAATGTTGAGGAAAATGCATATTTTGTACCCTAACAATTGTGCAATTTCACACACCTGACGACCATCTGTGTAGTCCACTAAATTTTGTCAGCTAAAGAGATGTTGGGCAGAGCTAGATCCAACAATTTTTGTTCCTCGAGATATCTCTCTCTCTCTCTCTATATATATATATATATATATATATATATATAGGTTTACTATCATTATGTCGAAAATTAGAAAAAAAGTGTACTTATCAGCAAAGTGTTTTGCCGAAAGCGCACAATTCCAAACCTTCCTAAAGTCGAAAAACAGCTGTTAATGTCAAAAATTTCGCTTGCGACATTTTCGGCACTTAACAGCAATCCCACCCTTCCCTTAACTCCGTAACTAACTAGCCTAAACTCACGTTTATGCAGGGGGGGCAAGCTCCCTGCACCCCCCCCTGTGGGGGGCTGTGCCCCTCACACCTCCCCAACTTAATATTTCAACTCTGAGATTGCACTACAGTGAGGAAAGGGATGTATTTCCCTAACCGCACTGTACCGCAATCCCCTTACATGAGCGAACGCTATAATTGCGAATGCACAGTCCATTTGCAATAATGATGTTCGCTCACATAACCTGACAAAATATGAAGTATTCGAACATCAATTGCACGGCGAAATTATAATGGTAAACCTATATATATATATATATATATATATATATATATATATATATATATATATATATGCCACAGTGCTGCAGCGGTAGCGTTGTCTCCTCACAGCAAGAGGCTCTCCCGTTCAATTCTTGGCTGGAGGGCCTTCTGTGTGGAGTCTGCATGCCCTCCCCATGGTCGAGTGGCATTCCAAAAACGTGCATGAATGGGCGTGCCTTCATTGAATGTTGGGCATCAGGCTGGCACCTTGGCACCATAAAAATCTACTGCTAATCATTAGCAGACCAGAGTTCCACTGTGGTGACTCTTAACCGGGAAAAGCCAAAAGAAGAACAACATGTATGTATATATGCACACACACACGTATTTTTCCTGCATATACAAATTTTATAGTACTAAATATTCTTCTCTGGTTATATACAAAGCACACCTAATATATTTAAAAGAGTAAAACTTACACAGTAATGTCTACAAGGAACCTGCAATGAAATGGAATACATTTAGATGTAAGCCTGAGGAAGGATTGTAGGCTGTAACTGTAAAGGACATCAGTTTATCATGGGAGGCGGAATCTAAAATCTGGATGAAACTACAGACTCACTAGTTAAGTAAAAGGCACTGAAAAGGGACAAAGTTCAGACCAAACTATCGTGACTGAAGACCATCACTTACAGAAACACTGCTAGAGAAAGGCTTGGCAAACAGCAGATTTCATACTTAAAAAGGGAAATGATGTTATCATGTTAACGCTAATCACTGAAAGTTGTAAGATGGGAAATAGTCATCAACCCAGTCACTGAAAAAATAGCGGTGCATATTAACAAATCTCCTAGTTTAAGTGAACTATCTATACATTTCCCCAAAGAGTTTTTATCAAGGCATTGCTGTATGGTTTGGTTTTAGACTGCAAAAACTAGGTTTTAGACTGCAAAAACTAGGCCCAAATTAACATTTACCATATGGTAAAACTGAACTAGTCTTACTGATGATTCATTGTTCATAGATAATTCTTTCTCCTTGGCTGAGATCCTTGTCTAGCTGTTAGAGCAGAAAGTTAAGGCTGCGAGCTGTAGTCCCTATGGTTCAGCATTTGACTCTTTCAATCCTCATTTGCCTACTGTGTGACCTTGATCAAGTCAATGACCGGTTCTTGCTCCTGGGCCACCCCAAAAAGGGACTGTGTTAGTCCAGAGGGCCTACCTGGTTAACAAATTGGTATTTATTTATTCATTTTTTTTTTATTTATCCCTGACCATGATGCCTATGAAGATAAACCTCTCTTTAATCAAGTGTCAGTACCACAGTATGGGCATCATACAATTTCATCACAAGCCCTTTCAGCAAATCTTGCTTTGTTAGGAAATACTTACCAATTTTTATTTATACTGACTATCACTGTTATTACTGGGAGGTTTTTTTTCAGAATTTGAGTTTGCCATATATGATTTTTGGATGTTTGGGTTACATTGGAGGTTTTGCATGAGATGGAGAAAAGATGATTCAATCAATTCTGTAAAGGCTTAGTGCGAAGCCTACACAAAGCTTACGTTTTTGCTTGATGAGCAGCAGTGCTAATTGCATATGTATGCCATGCATTGTGTTTAAACGTAAACAAGCGCTGTTTCATAGCCAGCAGCAGTGTTACTAACTAGAAAACTATGTAAAGCTGCACAAACACCTGAAGACATGCAGATATGTTTACTTACTGCCAAACTAGATCTGAACAATTGTGCAGACAGCCACAATGACTATCAGGGTTTAGTATAAGGCAATGCATAAAAGTCTAACACATTATAGGAAAGTGTAAGCAGTGCAGAGTACTGTGCAAACCTGGTTGAGGCATACCAAAAATAATGTATTGGTGGTGATCATCAAGGAAACATAGACTGCATAATAAATAATTATTCTGGGGAAGTGTGTGTATTGAAAAGGGGCACATGAATGTTAGGAATGAAGACAGAGGAGGAGGACAAGTGAAACATTGTAATGTGCAGCAGATAAGGGCATGTCAATGTACATCCACCACAAAGACAAGACAGTTGTAGCATGACCAGTAATCACATATGTACATAATACAGACCATACTGCTGACTACACCACCTGTAGTGGGTATATTCATATCATCACACAGTTATTGTATATGATGTGACTGTCACACAAAGTCACATGTCAGTGGAGATGATTGCTTGTGCTATAAGCACCCTGACATGATCACTGGTGAGGACATTTAGCAACGACAGTATATACAATAGGGGGTAGGTCCATACTGTGAAGAGGTGCAAAATGAGTTGCTTGAATATGAATGTAATGTTAGCACAGGTCTCAACCAAGTGGGACACATAGCAACTGGTTCATGGACAACAGTAGACAAAAGCACACACAATCATGGACAATACTATCATTAATCTGTGTCAATGACATAAAATATGTGATTGTGAGTTAATATTCATGGTTCTGCATGACAACAGTAATCTATAAGGGGAATCAGGCATACCTGCCTCAGATATTTGCAGCTTTCAAAGGTATTAAGAGGGACTCTATTACATCTCTAGTTTAAATTATGAGCAATCCTGGCTAGCTGATAGGTTATGTATGGCATATATATACCACAAACCACACTTGCAAGAATGTAACCCATGCCATCAATGTTGTCATTCAGCTATGTATTTACTGTGTGCATCACAGGAACACTTATCACATATGCATCTTGTATAACTCCTTAAAGGGAGTTCTGCACTGCCAGCTCTTAATGGTTATGCATCAAAAAGAATACTTAGATATGACTGATAAGATGTGTGGGAGCTCACTATGGCAAATATGATACACTTGAGTAAAGCATCCCAGGAAGATGTGTTGGGAGGTACATGCAAAAGGGTGCATTGTACTTAATTATTTGTATAATGAGGGCTGAGAACAGTGGGACTATAATGCTCTTTGATGTGGATGTCCCGCACATATCCAGGAGTTCTGCTACACACAAGGGATTAGTCACTACTGTGAGCACATGCTAGTGGACACTCTACATACCATCTACCTGAGGACACAGGTTACATACCAGTTGGTCTGCTCCTATGGATGTGCTGTCTATATTGTAATTAGTTTGTGTTTTTGCTTTTATAAAGGAACTAATTCCCCTTGATTTTTGTTCATCTACTGACTCTCCATGGCTCTGGCAACAATACTTTGTGTGTGTTAATACTGTCAACATTATACCAATACAAATATTGGATTCAATGAATGTCCACAATTTGCAGTCCTCCACAAAGCTGATTAGACAAAGATTAGGTTAGTTTGGACTTCTGAGACTTAAATAATGAACAGGAAAGGGCCTAGTACAGAATCCTGAGGTACAGACCTGGTCACTGGACTCTAGACAGAAGTGACTTCACACACTTTGATATCATCTGTCATTTATGTGATCCATTTGCCTACTCACTTGGTGACACTGGTGTTTATGCCCACTTGAGACAGTTTCTCTGTAATAACTGAGTGTAGATCTGTGTCAGATGCCTTGGCCAGGTCAAGTTACACAGGATGAGACTATTTCTGTCATGCATGCCCTTAGTGACCTTCTTGAAGACATCAAGCAGATGTAACAGACATAGCCTTAACAAATCAAACATGAGTGTGTTACTTAGTCAGGAGATTACCTGTGCCCTTTTTGAGATGATCCATAATGACTCATTGGTCTGTCTTACAAATGAGGAGAGACAGGTGTATGGGTCTCTAACTCCATGCATCAGGTGATGATTCCCCCTGGTCTAATAGATGATTGCTTCTGTACACCCTTCTATGAGAACATAGGCTGTCTAGAGCCTGTGTTGGAGTAAGGACCCAACTGTGTCTGGTAGGTCAGGTTTCAAGTCACACTATAGGCAACCTGGGATGTTTTCAGGGCACATTGATTCTGTGTTATTAGCCTTAGAGAGCAAACAGATGAGCTGCTCTCCTGAGAAGAAAAACTGAGTAATGTTTACATGTATACTTTGGCTGATGGTCAATGGTGACAGGGAGGTGAAGTGTGAGACAAACTGTCAGCTAGCAGATTGTGTATTTTCTCCATTTGAGTATGTCTGGTGGCATCCACAAATAGCTCTGTGCTTAGCTGTGTAGTTCCCTTAGCATGTCACATTTATTGAAATACATGAATTGTGAAAACACCTCCAAATACAGCCGTGGTCATGCATCACATACCACACACTGGTACTATTCATGCAGTCATACAATTGTACCAATGTCACATAATAATATTGATCACACAATATATGACTATATGTGTTTCGTGGGAAAGCTGTGTTTGAGTGGCCTGATGCCATATAAGGATGCATTGGAAATCAGTTGTTTGTGACTCATGCAGAATATTTCCTGACACAAATGCTACTAGTTATACAGTAATGCTGCTGACTACATCAATGATCCTTGGGAATAACAATGCAACTGCTCCTACCTGGGCAACTGTCCAATCTAGCTAAACTGCAAGTATTTCTGCTTCTTGAACTGTTTTAAACTGTTTAAAGTTGTTTTTGCACCTGCACTTTTAAAGTTTGTCCTGTTTGTTGCATTTACCTGTTGAGGCTACACACTCAAGTGTGCTAGCCTGTGTTACATATTTATTGCATTTTCCTGCTGTTTGTTGCAAAAAAAACAAAACAATTATCCTTGTTTGCCATCTTTCCTGACCTAGAGTAGTCCAAATACAGGCTTTGCTGTATTCTGGACTTTTGGAAAGTTCCTGTGTTGCCCATTTCCTTTCTTGGATAAAGGGAGGCTTCTTTGTTCACCAGTGGCAGTGGGGAGCTTAGAGCAGCCTATCTATCCCTGGAGGAGTGTTCCCAGCATAAGAATCTGGTAGTCTATTGGCCGTTCTGGGCCAATTTCTAGCTCTTTCAAGTCCCCCTGTATAAAACCCGCTTTGGCGCGGCTTTGTGCAATTTTTGCGCATAGCGCAGCATCGGGGAGCTCCACTTAATTGGGTTTAGACCATTCTCGGCTCCACAAAGTCTGCTCTTCACTTTTTCCCTTAGAACTGATCTAGTTCTCATAATAAACACCCTATTCCTACTCTAAAGCCTGGCACTTGCTCACTAAAGCAATTATATAAGTCAGCACTAAAAAATTAAAAGCACTACACCCTCACAAACTCCTCTTGAGTACCTTGTTCCCCATTGGCCCTTTTTTCAATTATAAAGGAATTCCCAATACTATTCTAGCATGTCCAAAGGTCAGTTGTCAATCTCCTCTCCGGTCCAGCTGGTGAATCTGGGAATCTTGAGGCAATGTTACAACTGCCTCATGTACACAGACAACCCTCTCCTCCTCCCAACAAATTCCAACACATGTGAGAGATGCAACCATATAGCCAAACTGGAGGCTAAGCTCTCTCAACTCAGTACTGGCATAACCAGTCAGGAGGAGAAGGAAACACACTCACTACAATTCCAGTCTCAAATAGACCTACCACGACAGCAAACCAAACACACAAACACACAAAAACATACTCAGAGGCTCTAAATAAAAATCTGCCTAAGCAGCAGAGACCTCCAAAGCAGACACCCAAGCAACCGCTACCCCAAAACAAAACACGTGCAACACATAGTTCACAAAGCCAGTGTGCTGAACAGTCACAGCCCTTAAGCCTAAACAACACACCTGATATACTTGTAATAGGTGACTCTATCGTCAGGCACACTGATGTCCCGCTCACCAGGCTGAACAAGGAGAAGGTCACGGTGAGCTGCCTGTCAGGCGCTAGGATCCGCCACATAACACAAGCACTCAGGTCACTCCAAGGCAAGTACAAATATGACTCAGTCATTGTTCATGCTGGTGTGAATGATCTGAGACATACCTCCCTGGACTACATGAAAAGAGACATAGAGGAGCTCTCTAAGCATGTAGCCCAGGCCGGTATGACCCTGACCTTGAGTAGCATCTTACCCTCACCAAGAATGATGGCAGAATATGAAGACAAGATGATCAATTTCAACAATTGGCTTAAGTATTGGTGTCATTCAAAGGGGATCCAATGCCTGTCAGCCTGGGATGACATGCTCGACAAGCCACGATGCTTCGCTAGGGACGGCTTGCACCTGTCACCCCTGGGCTTTCAGATATTGGCAAAGGCTCTTGCCACCCCCATAGTGCCTTTTTTAGGTAAAGCTCAAAAGACAAACCCACCTCCATAGGTATCACAAGGGATAAGAAACTAAGAGTAATGCTGCTCAATGCCAGAAGTCTAAACCTCAAGATGCACGCACTCGAAACTCTCCTTAGCATGGAGAACATTGATATCTGTGCAGTAACAGAAACCTGGTTCAAGGCTCCCGAGAGCACTCCAGCACTACCAGGTTATACCTCATACCATGCTTTTCGGCCCCAAAACTTGGACCGAACCATAAAAGGAGGGGGAGTATCAATATTCGTCAAAGATACCCACACCTCCAGGTTGGTGGCACCAGAAGCATCAGAGACTATCCATGTGCAACTAACAGTGGGTAAAACTGCCTTCCAGTTTATAGCCTGCTACAGACCACCCTCCCAAACCCAGGAACCCCACTCAGCCTTCCTGAGAACAATGGAAAATATGAAGGTCTCTCCAAACACCATTATATTGGGCGACTTTAACTACCCAAACATAGACTGGGAGCATTACTCTTGCTCCAACACCCTAGCCCAAAGGTTCCTAGAATTTATAAACTCAAATGCTATGGAACAACTTGTTACCACTCCCACAAGAGGGTAAAACATACTGGACCTGATCATCACCAACATGGGGGCTCTATGCTCCAGACCAGAAGTGTATCCCTCACTGGTAAGATCAGACCATAAACTAATCTCACTGGATAGTCACATCCCGACCCCACCCCTTGCCCAGAAAACCACAGTGAAAAACTTCTCTAAAGCAAATTTCACACTCCTCAAAACTGAGGTGGAATCCTTCAAAGCCCCCGGGCCTGTGGAAAATAAGGCCCAGACCGCAGAAGCCTTTATAAACGCATTCTATGAACACCTTCAGGAATGCATGGATCAGGGAATCCCAAATAAAACCAAGACCCAATCCTCCAAAGGCAGGCTGGTCTGGTGGACCCCAGCCATAAACAAACTATACAATAGAAGGAGGAAGCTACTACATGATAGAGCAAAATCCCAAAAAGGGAAGGCATCTCTGATCAGTATTAACAAAAAACTACGGGCACTCATAAAATCATCTAAGGCCAGCTTCGAGAGAAAAATTGCACAGGACACTAAGGATAATCACAAGGCTTTCTTTAGTTATGTTAGGAACATGGGTGGGAATTCCCAGATATGCTCAGAATTAGTCCAAAATGGCAAAAAAATACACTGAGCCCACAGACATTGCCAACATCCTAGCTGACAGGTTCAGTGCAAACTCCCCCCCCCCCCCACCAAAAGGGTAAATATCTATCCCAGCAGAGTGCTGCCCCCCTGACATCTCAGATGCTCAGGTAAAAGCCACCCTCTCCAAAGCAAAAAACACAGCATCAATGGGACCAGACGGTGTCCCAAGCTGTGTCCTACATGAACTCCAAGAAGAGCTAAACTCAAACATAAAACTACTGTTCAATCTCAGCCTTACTACAGGATATGTACCCAAAGAGTGGTGTACAGCAACAGTGGTCCCTCTCCACAAAGGTGGTGCCTCAACAGATCCTGGAAACTATCGCCCCATAAGCCTGACTAGCTTGGTCTGCAAAACTATGGAAAGGATCATCATGGACCTCATAAATAAAGATATTGGGGACCTACAGACACTGGATCCTACCCAGTTCGGCTTTGTTAAGGGCAGATCCTGCCTCTTAAACCTGGTTGATTTCTTTGAAACAGTCACCAAGGCCATTGATGAGGGGAAGGTGGTCCACACAGCCTACCTGGACCTCGCAAAAGGCTTCGATACAATACCCCACTCGGGCATTATAGATAAGCTCACCAGCTTAAATATAAACCCCTATGTCACTAGATGGGTTGCAAACTGGTTCAAGGACAGAACCCACATGGTTAGAATTGCTGGAGCCATGTCAGACTCCAAACCAGTTACAAGTGGCATCCCACAAGGCTCAGTCCTGGGACCTCTCTTGTTCGTTATATATTTCTTGGAGGTACAGGCCAACATGGAAGGACTGTGGCTGACCAAGTTCGCAGATGACTGCAAACTAAGCACCATAATTGACTCTTCAGCCGACACAAGCATCCTACAAAAGGGCCTCATAGAAACAGACAACTGGTGCCAGAGCCATGGCCTCAAACTAAACGCCAAAAAGTGTATAGTCATCCCCTTTGGCAAAAACAAAGTGCCCACAAATTACCACATAGGTGGTAATCCATTAATCTGGAAGAAGTAATTAGGGACCTGGGGACCCAAGTTGATAGCAATCTCTCATTTGAAAACCACATGGCCAAAGTGGTTAGAAACACATTTTATATAGCCCACCTAATCATGAAGGGATTCACATCTAGATCAGGGGAGGTCATCGTGCCTCTTTACTCATCCCTCATCAGGCCCATAATTGAGTGCAATGTCCCTTTTGGGATGTACCTTACCAGACACCTGCAGCAACTGGAAAGACCCCAAAAGTACCTCACCAAGAGGATCAAAGGGCTCAAACAGATGCCACATGCTGCCCGGTTAAAGAAACTCCAGCTCTACTCAGTGGCATACCGCCTGCTCAGAGGCTATCTGTGCCTGACGTATGAAGCCATGTCCAACCCTGAATTAATGGACATGCTGCACCTCAGAAAATCCAAATCCCATTGAGCTATGCACTCGAGAGACTTGAACCTCAGCACTGAAATAAATAGGACATGCTGGAGGGACAAATTCATAACCCAGAGGCTCCCTTCACTCTGGAATAAAATCCCAGTCCAGGTTAGGCAGAGTCCCTCATTGACTCTCTTCAAGAGGAATCTTGATGAGTGGATGGGAGATCGTAGGTTTACCCTGGGTATCACTTCTGTGTCACTGTTAGACAGAGGCCCAGTTTACTAACCTCAAAAAAGGGCATAGCAAAATTCATTTAAAATGGGTGGCGAAAGCCAAACACACTCTGGCTAGGCTTATAAATGCCCTAGGGCAGATAGCCTAGTATGAACCTATGAACCTATGAACCTACAATGAATTCCACAAGGTTCAAATTGAATTAAAACATGTGACTTTCTGCGTATATCACAGCATTACATGTGGATGAAACAAGACTTATGTGCCCATGTAATCAGTATGAATTTATATTGATGTCTGTCACAGAGCGTTTAATGATGGTAGATAGACACATACACAACAGTGCCATACTGCAAGTGTCTCTGTGATGGTGGAATGAGAACTGTGTAGAATGTTGATCTTCCCCACTACAACCAAACATCTTACTAAGCCAACAATATGCACTGAAGTTTATCAAACCTTGTCAATAGTTCTCAGGAGGCATATTACTACAGCTGTTATAGAAGAAGCATGCAATATACTAGCAGCAGTGGCCATCAATGCATTATCTCACATCACAGTTTGTAGTAACCTCTTGTAAGCATACTGTATATCCACAACTCAACATAGTGCATGTCAATGACAGCAACATTGACATGTCCAATGTTCATAGGGTCATAGGACATTATCAAGCTAACGGTCCACATCACATAAAATCCTAGCCATTATTATAGCATTTAAAATAAATTCCCTATATCTAAATGATGGAATATAGTAAAAGTCTTGTGCATATGTGTGTATTTGTTGGATTGCATTACATACTGCCACTGTCCATATGGGGCATGTGCACCACACCATGACAAAATTAGCAATCACACAAGCAGTGGTCTGGAGATGGTTTGCAGAAGCTCATGGAAGGACTATGCTTCATGATGTGTGTGTGTGCATATTTGACATGAAGACATACTCCACTCTTCTGCAGTGAGGATGTCATGTGGCCAGAGGAAAAAAGAGGATGGTGAATGCATGGAGCTACTTTACAGGTTATCCTAAGTGGTAGTGAAATGGAGAGTGATTCAAAAGATCATGCAATGGCCTTAATATTTCACCAACTACATACACAGCAGTAGACTGGTCTGATTTGAACATTACACCTGTATCAGTATAGAAGATGAATGCCACACAATGTAACACTGGCACCACCATATATGGTTGATTTTAACACTGTCACATTGCACTTTATGACGTATGATAGCATCATTGTATGCTGAAAAGAACATGTTAGGAGGAGTGTCTGACATAGATGTGGAGTCACATCTCTGTGCAAAATTGTTTCAAAAGTAATATTTAGATGTATATACACTCAGGTTGCCTGCTGAACCTTAAAACCCCTATATATAAAGTAGCTTGAGAACACAGTACTTAATGTTATTGCCGCAGCACAGGTTTATCTTGAATACTGTCAGAGTGCATACATGATGACATCATCAGTGTATGTTACAAGAACATCTTTGGAGGAGTGTCTGACATAGCTATGGACTCAAATGTTGTTCTAAAATTGCCACCATATTGATTGTTGAATGCACAAACAAACCAGTTGACTGCAGTGAGAATAGAACCCCTACCTAACTATCTAAAGAGCACAGTACTTAACACCAGTACCACATTACAAGTCTGGCTTTTATAGTGTCAGACAACACTTTATAGCTGATAACATCAGAGTGTCTGTTGAGAAGAAGATTGTAGTAGGAATGTCTTACATGTTGGTCTAAAATGGTCTCTTGAATGTCAACCAGTACAAACACACACCAGCTGACCACAGTGAGAGTAGAATTCTACATATCTGCAGAGTGTAGTACATAATGCAAGTGTCACAGCAAAAAATTCTCATTTATAGTGTCTGACAACACTTGATAACTGATGACATCAGCAGTGTCTGTTGAGAAGAAGGTGGCAGTGAGAGTGTCTCACATGCTGATCTAAAATGGTCTCCTGAATGTCAACCAACATAACACAGACACACACAAACACACAGCAGATGACTGCAGTGAGAGTAGAATCCCTACCTATCTACAGGGCACAATACTTAACACAAGCACCACATTGCAAGTCTGGCTTTTCTAATGTCAACCAACATGAACACACATCAGTTGACTACAGTGAGAGTAGAAACCTTACCTAACTGCCTATGGAGCACAGTACTTAATGCAAATGCCTCATTACAAGTCTGGCTTTCATAGCATCAGATAACACATAACTGTTGACATCAGCAGTGTATGTTTGTGGGAAGATGTGAGGTCTGTATGAAATAGATGTGTAGGCTTTTATGATTGCTGTAATATTAGTTCTCCATGGAATTGGACTGCTGGCAGTAGGATACGCACTTATGCTCTACTGACTACACACACACACACACACACACACACACACACACACACACACACACACACACACACACACACACACACACACCAGTTTACTACAGTGAGATTAGAATTCCTACCTAACTAGGTACACCAGTGAGAGAACTCAGTACTTAATGCAAATGCCATGGCACAAATCTGACTTTTATAGTGCTGCTGGACAATTTACAGTGGATGACATCCTTAGTGGATGTTTGCAAGTGATGTTGGAAGGCCTGTATGACATTTATTGGTAGCCATGTACAAATGTAAAAACATTAGTTCTCTGTGGAACTGGATTGCTGACAGTAGTATACACACTTACTCTCTACACACACACACACACACACACACACACACACACACACACACACACACACACACACACACACACACACACACACACCACTTAACTGCAGTGAAATTAGAACCCCTACCTAACTAGCTACACCAGCTAGAGAACTCAGTATACAAGCACCACAGCACAAGTCTGAATTTTATAATGCTGCAGGATAATTTATAGTGGATGATATTCTCATTGGCTGTTTGAGAGAGGATGTTGGCAGACCTGTATGAAATTGCTGGCTAGTTGTGTACGACTGTCAAAATTATTTACTCTATGGGACTAGATTGCTGACAGTAGGATACACGCTGACACTCTTCTGTGTGCACACACACCAGTTGATGGCAGTGAGATTAGAACCCCTACCTAAGCACACCAACTAGAAGTCTCAGTACTTAATCCGAGTACCACAGCACACAAGTTTGACTTTTACACTGCTGCTGGACAATTTATAGTGGATGACATCCTCATTTTATATTTGAGAGAAGACATTGGGAGACATGTTTGAATGTCAAGATATCAGTTCTGCTTCTGACTGGATTGATGATAGTAGGATACAGACTGATGGTCTTCTGACTATGCACACACACTTACACATACATAAAGACACACACATAATGTGGCTGCTGTGATAATTTTACATACATGTAAGTAGTCTGTTCCCATCTTCAAACCACAATGGTTAATGATTGCAGCATCCAAAAGTATGTCATTGTCTTGTCATAGTGGTCTTTATATACTATGCCATCATCAAAATATGATGTCGGTAACATATCCTGTTATGAAAGTGGTGTGCAAAGTGTGGATTTTGTATTTACTGTTGTGTTTCCAATGTGCAGGTATAATTTAAAAGACAGCTTTTCAAACTAGATACAAAAAGCTGTCAGGAATGCATGTAGCAGAACTGACACATATGTAGCTGTTTCTTACTATGGCTGTGTATGTTACACATTTATTGTCACATACAGACACACACATGTGATCAGCATAGATCCAAATGTGCATGGACAGTGTTCATATTTATAAAGAATTTCTGTCCACATAAATACATGTAAAAGACAATCTGAATATCCATTATCAGTGTAAAGGTTTATATGCTGTAACAATGTAGTTGTGCTACTTATTCCAATACTGTATGTGACATTTGGGAACTAGGGCTGACACACTAATTTTCAAGTGCATGGGGGCAGGGCACAAATGTATACATGTGTTCAGTCAGTAAAAAAAGAGTTTTTACATGGATTGTAATATGATGAAGACTAACTGGGCAATACACATAAGGAATACATGCTAATCAACACTTTCCATAGGTCACCTGCAAGCAGCTGGTTTGCTCGAGCAATGGCAAAGTGTTTGTGCTTGCAAGATACACATTTAATGACTGCTACTTTAACTTGAGAAGTACCTATCCATATTGGCTACGGTAGAAATAGCTAACAGATACTATGGTGTTCATAGCTAGTTCATATTGGAAATGTGTCAGAAATTTTAGGACATCGAAAAAGTATTTATATGGCTTATCCCATATGTACATAGTTAAGCAACAAGCAAATGTGGGCCTCTACTTCATTGAGAAACTTATAAGAGTTTTACTGGTTCACTTTCCTTCACGCAAACATGCTAAGCAGCAAGGAGTGTCAGTCAGCACTTTGGACAGTACTGAGTGGAAGAAAAACACATGCTGCCTAGCAGTTTCTGTGGCAGTAGGTGTAACAGCAGTGAGCTTTTATTTTCAGCACAGATGATACAGGGTTCAACTTCAGCTCAATCTAATTTTTTTACATATTCATTGATGATATAATGAAATAATTACAAGTGATAATTTTTGCACATGTGAGAGGGACTGACTACAGTGAAGTAAAATGAAACACTACTCAATTGATTTATGTCAACAGTACAGATATGGATTTCCATATTTCTAAATTCAACAGTCTGATTACATTTATATTAAATTTTTAATATGAGTGTCTTTGTTCTACTTTAACTGTATGCGTCTTTAGTGTGGAGGTTACAGCACTGTGCAATAGGATGCAAAGAGCCATTCGCCATCTCTTGGCATTGGTGCTTGATGCCAAATTCTGCACAAATTCAGAGGCCAAAAAGTGAAGGGCTTCATTAGGGATTCATTATTTATGTGTATGGTGTATGATTCTATTTTTTGACCAGATTAAAGGTATGAAAATGGGGTAGATAGGAAAGGGGTAAAATGTTGGGCAAGCAGGGGGAAGAACAAATGGGAAGCAATATAGGAATTTGCAGGAGGGAATTAGGAAAAAACATAGCTATCCACTTCTTCAACAGTACAAAATGAACATTTTATTTTATTTATTTTACATTTGTTAACTGGGATGGTCCGACTGGATACATGTCCATTTTCAATAGAGTCCCAGGGAGAAAAGCTCCAAGTTACATATACATATTACAAATACTAGGAACATTGCACTTAGGTTATAGGCATTACAAAAATACATAGTCCAATAATTGAGGTTACAGACATACAAGCAGATTACAGACATAGTAATACAACCATCCATGAGTTGAACATGAATAGAATATTGAGTGAATTTGGACTGTCACCTCAACAAAGATGGCTGACAACAATGCAATCATGTTGTATAGCTAACTGGACTGAATCAAGTGTGTCAAGAAGACACATGTGCAAAGTGGAGATCTATATATGGGACGATTTGTTTTTGCGGGACAGGTACACATTTTTGAGTTTTTATTTCAGTAAAAGAGGAATGTTTGGTAAGGGACGTGGGTATATCAGGGTCAGATAAGTGGGTTAGGTTAGGAAGCAGATGCAGACAAACAGGACAAACAAGACAAGAAAAGGTGATGGTGAAGAACACAACAGGTTGGGATACAAAATGATTTGAGATAGGAAGGGGACATTGGATGCCCATGCCCATCAAGCATGAGGACAGTGAAAATCTAGTTGTTGCCCTCAGAACTGTCATCACCACCCCCTTCCTGAGCTTGCTGTTGGAATATTTGACATTTTCTTTTGCCCAACACTCCAGTGAGTATTTTCTCCATCCAGTTGAGGTGTGCACCAATGGTACTTTCCAGAACCTCACACACCATGCCTGGCATCTCCTGGTGGGTGACAAAATCACCACCACCACCACTACTCCTGGAAAGTACCACTGCACCAGCTGCTGGGGTAATGCTGCCTGATGTGGAGGGCCTAGGTAGTGCAGGGTCTGCAGAGGCAGTACTGCCAGGTTGGATTTCAGATGTGCTGGGTGTTAGTGCGGCAGTCATTGGAGGGGTGGCAGGCTTAGCTGCACTGGTTGGCCTACTTCTCTGTGCTGGAAATCATATTGTCAGTTGTCAGAAACTGATGACATCAGAACATTGTGACCACACATATAAAAATAAAAAGGAGAGATAAGGGCCGGGTTAAGAGAGAAAAAACAAAAAGATAATTAGAACCATCATATGTGACATACAATAAATTAGTACAATATAAATAATAAATTTACTTTTACATTAACTATACTTTTTAAGAACTATAAACTATGACTGATAATTGTTCCAAGTAATCATTGCAATATGCCTATATTGCACATATGCTGTATAAAATAATACATATTAAGTTAACAGCTTGTCACGTATGCCAATTTTGGTGAAATTGTTACTTAATATTTTTAATTCTTTTATGATATATTTCTTACCTGTGAGATTTGAACCCACAACATCGGAATTCACTATTACATTTGACTCCTACAGGTGGCTTGAGCTACATACTGAAGCAAGCATGCTTAATTTTACAGTTAATGCGTAATTTGATTCTTTTGTGCTGCATACATACCCCTTGCATCTCTAAGTTTTTCCAAACACTCAGCATGGGTATCCTTGTTCACTGCAATCTCCTGAGTGGCTATAAAAGAGAAAGGAAAGAAAAAAGAGAAGATGATTATGAATACCAGTCTTGGCTATATCCAGCTTTCTATATAAGATAAGGTATATTTATCTGTATACTTACACAACTGTGGGATGTCAGCAGTCCTAAACTTGCCACTGGTTGAGTTGTGCTTCCTTGCTCCCTTTCAGGTAACTGTAGTGGTACCTGCATTGCTCTCCAGTGTATGGAATCCCAGTCACACTGGAGTCAGCCTTGGCCAGACTATTCCAAGCCTTTGATTTGTATTGAAACCTGATATAGTCTCCATGCAGTAGCCTACAGCTATGGCACTTTACAAGGAATTCATCAAATATTCTGGACTCCTCTAAACCCCATGTTTGAGCCCTAAATTGGGTACCTTCCCTTCTAGCTCCTGCCATGTCCCTACAGATCAAATAGCAACAGTTAGGAGTGTTTTCCCTCCAGTTCATGTTATCACATTTTACAGCTAATGTGCAATGTGGGATTCAAATATATGTACAATAGATAAAACATATCCTTCTACAGAGGTGTTTTTTCATCCTTGCCACAGAAGAAGTTTGTTAAACATGCTCATTAATTATATAGGCACATGATAGAGTAAGTGGTTTACCATGTATGTGCGTGACCTAACAAGGCCCTGATTTATACATTCATGTGTATCTGACTACCATTGATGTATAAAGTCCATCTCAGACCAGAAAATACACTTTTAAGTAATAAACATAATTAAGTATACCCTCAGTCACACATATAAAATCATATGATCTCCAGTGCTATACATAGTTACTGATATTTATAATTATCTTTAAATTGTTCTTTAGTTTTTAGAAGTGAGTGAACAAGCATTAATAAAATTTAGAGCATGTTAGATTAGAATCCAATCCTGGCTTACCGGCATGAATTTACACAAGTTGCCACTGAGTAGATTGGTGTTCAAGTGTGTTTTTTACAGTCATTAATGTGCAAAATGGTTATTGCAATTGAGACCTTATTTGTCAGACCTAATCATTAGTTACACATATACATTAAAGAGTTGAGTGCTTAACCATGTATGTGTATGACACAAAAATTCAGAAAATAACTGTTTAAATGTAGAACCATAATTCTACCGATAATCACAGTTACAGATTTAATATATATGATATCTTGTGTATGTTCAATGTACATGATATGCATAGTTATTTCTATGTGTAATTAAATTTCTATTGTGAATTTTTATATAAAGTAAAGTGGAGCAGCAGTAATAAAACCTTTTGATTAAAACATAGGCTTACCCATATTGCTGCCATTAACTAACATCTGTTTCCACAGGACCAACTAAGCCGCAGCTGTATATTTTCACAAAAATTGCTGCGTATATTTGCTGACCACAGCACAACGTCATTTAGTGTGTTTGCATGGTGGAAGACCACACATGATACAGTGTATCCATTTTGAAATTCACAAATGTCTGCCTATAGTCTGCAGGTGTTCTGGACCTGCAGGTATTGTGGAAGCTTGCTCACTGCTGCCCAACTCCATTGAGTGATGGCAAAAGATGCAACAATGTATCCTTTTTGAAACTGACAATGTCTGCTTGCTGTCTGGGCCACTATGTTGTGCTCATGTGGAGGTGAGCCACTTGCAAACAAGATTAGCAAAGCTCAACATTTATTATTATTGTAAAAATTGTTTATTACTTTTCATCACTGAAAGACAAATGTGGGACTTGAACCCTGATCTACATATATTATATGCTGTGTAAGTCATCATATTTAACAGATGTGCTACACACACTTGATTCACAGCTTTAATTTATGCTGTTTTTCTCATAGAAGTGACTTTCATCAATTTTAATTTATGTTGGCGTTTCACCATATTTTCAGAAAGCCATGAGTCTCACAAATATTATTATTTTTAATTAAAAAAGGAAACATAAATTCCATTACAGACTACATTTTAACACAACTCTCGATTTGAACTGTCAGACTCATGAGAATACAAAACACAGTAAGGGTGTAGTATCTCTCTTTACCACAGAAACAGCTTTGCGGTAGGAATACAATTCATTATGCATGCAAGCTAGTCCCATTTCCACCACAGTATTATAAAGACATATAACACTTGTGCACTGTCAGTTGTTTGTATATTTGCTGCTTACATATTTAGTGTAATGAATGATCACACAACCATTTATGAGTATTGTTTGCTCCAGTGCAGCTCTGTTTTCTCTTTATATTGTATTCATTCTTCTTTTATATGTGCTGTGCTCTCAGACCTGCAGTCTATAGGGCATTTTGTATCATTGTCCTTAAAATGTAAGAGAATATTACATGACAGTAAAATACAGTTTTCATTAAAGAAAGGAGAGTGAGCAGAAACTGAGAAAGGTGTGCTGTTCACGTCAATTTACAAGCTTGCTGCCATTACATATACACTTTGTAAGTGTATCCTGGGTGATACACCCACTGCAGGTAAGGGAGTCTGTGTTGCTGTTATGTATTCCTTCTCCCTCCCACTAATCATTCACAGTTTCAACCCATTAGCAACAAACACTGAGGTAGTGCTTACAATGTGTTTACATTTGCTACATGAAATCAAAAGTTTGGGATTCAGCAATTCTAATGAGTTCACATTTCATTTGCATTTTCACTGTGCTCAGAGGCCTGAATCTACAACATAAGATGGTAAATTTGTAGCTAGGGAGCATTAAGGTGAGGGGACATGTGTATTTGTAGAACACAGAGGGTTGAAATTAGTTTTGATTTATCTGCACAGAAGGCTTCTGATGTTATTGCATTTTTCAAGTACATGCTAGATTTGTTAACATATTACAAAGAAAACTTTTATATATACACACACACACACACACACACACACATATATATATATATATATATATATATATATATATATATATATATATATATATATGCATTAGAAGATTAAACTGTTACCTTTATGCACTTCTTATAGTTTATTCTTGTCATAGGCATGCATTGACTTTCACAGATAGCCTTGTTGACTGTCATCACATGTGTTATTGTTAAAACTGGTTACCTTGCAGTCCTCAATCTTATTTCATGGAAATGTAAACTACTATATTTTTAATGACATAGGGGTGTTATGCTTCTAAAATGGCCCAGAGACACTGCTAAGGGATTGCTGGGTGCAGTAAGAGGTGACTAGCTATCATATACAATTGACTTTTGTATTGTTAAGGTGTGCACATTTTGTGAGAATTGTGTTAAAAGCATTTATAACAAGTGAATTATGTGTTATTCCTTGGGTTGTACAAACTGTCATTTTCCTGTTGTTTTAGAGGTGCAGGAGCCAAATACTGTTTGTGTGTTGCCACACCAAAAGTTGGGTTTCAAGAGTTTTGCTCTTGCAATTCTGTAGTCATTCTGGTATTTCCGTGGTAGACAATACAGTACTTCATTGGTATTCTTTGTTTTGGACCAAATATTGTTTTTTGTGCGAGTTTGATATGTTATGAACACAAGAAACTTAAATCACATGCCTTCTACTTAGTTACATTAGTAAGTGACAGTATGCAAGGTTCTGACATCCATTTGTGTTTTTAATCATTTATTTTCATATTCCATTTTCAGCATTTATCTTGATAGTCTATCAGTTACAACTGTTTTGCTATGGGGCTGAGGCTGTGTGCTGCTAACAGTACACAGCCATTACATGGGTAAGTAAAGGTTGTGAGTGTTGCCTGGCATCAGTGTTACTGTATGTATGTGCATAGGATGCAGGTTTTACCCCCTTAGGTGGTAAGCATGCATGCTATCCATTGCCTCCTGGCCAGGGTGAGAGCATATTTTGCATGCCTATGTCTACCTACACCCACAGTGGCTGGTGGTTCCCCCTCTGACTCAAGTGCATGTGACTGTGGTACCTTGCCTGAGGTAGTGGAATATCTGTCCCTTCCCCTTGGTGTTCCTGCTGCAGCTGTTTTCTCAAAATAATATTATGAAGTATGGCACAAACAGTGAAAATGTCAGCACACATACAGGGAGTGTACTGCAGGGCTACCCCTGATATATCCAGGCATCAGAACTGTGACTTCAGCAGCCCAAACACACACACTATGATATTTCTTGTTTGAATGTGTGCCTCATTATAGTGTTCTCCAGTGGGTATGTGCGCATATCTGATGTGTGTCATTGGTCACATCTCCAGTGCATACCCTGCATTCCCCCAGTAAATAACACTGTGGGATATCACCCCTGGAAAACCTCTGATAGAGTTGGGAGTTATGCCAGATATGGTGGTAACTGCCAGGGTTGCCAGCACACACATTCAGGATGATTCCTTTAGCATTACACATGACCTGGTAGTTAATGGAGTGAAAGCCCTTTCTGTTTATGTGCACCCTTCCCTGTTCCCTGGGTGGTGCTTTGATTTCAATGTGCATGCAGTCTATGGCACCTAGGACTTCAGGGAAGTGTGCTTCAGGTAGAAATTCTTCATAGTTGTAGCTCTGTCCTTGGGTGTATGGGGAGACTATATGTAATCACTGGATTGTTGTAGCATAGCATTCAGGAAATGATGTAGGATCCTGGATGCTGATACCTGTGACACCCCCAGCATATCCCCTGCTGGTCTCTGGAAGGTTCCTGTAGCTAATATTCTAAGTGCTACACATACCTTAGTCACCACAGGTATTGGGTTCACCCTCAGTTTGCCATTGCTGTCAGTTGTGGATGACAGAGGTTGTAGAATTCCTGTAGTGTGTATCTATCCATCCTATAGCAGTGTGATGCACACACAGTCTTAGCAGACAGTGTAGGCTTTATTGAGTCCACACCTATGAGTTTCCTGTATTCTTTCCACTATGTTTGTAGATTGATTATATTGTTTTCTGCTCCATGATTCTGTGGAAGGACAGCAAGAATAGTTTTTGACTTTCTTTGTCTTTGCCCTTTCTTCATGGTTGTGCAACTTTGGATATGGCATATTTAAGTAATGTAGAAGGGGGTGAAATTGTGTGCAGGAAGGCTTATTACCCTGCAAGAAACCCTTTTTGTTTTTGTGTTTATTTGTTTTAGGATAGTGACTTTTTAAATTGTTTTTGGTTAAGTGAATGTATCTATTCCATTTATATCTGGGGGGTTGATTTTCATTTGTTTGAATGCACTCCATGTTGTTTGCAACTTCCCACTAAGAGGAACTCATAATAGTTGCCTTTGTTAACTAAGAGATATTAGCCCCAGCAGCTCCAGTACTGTCATGTTGTTTGTGTTATTCCCATTCATAAAATCTATTTTAATATGTGTAATAGCAAAATCTTAAATTTTATATGTTATATTCCGCTGGGGTGCAGCGATAGCCTTGTTGCCTCACAGCAAGAGGTTCTCCCGTTCGATTCTCAGCTAGTGTGCAGGGAGTGCCTTCTGTGTGGAGTCTGCATGTCCTCCCCGCGGGTCGAGTGGTGTTCCGAAAGACATGTGTGAATGGGCGTGCCTTCGTTGAAGGTTGGGCGTCGAGCTGGCAACTCAACACTGTGAAAATCTACTGTCAACCATTAGCGGAAAGGAGTTCTGCTGTGGCGACCCCTAACTGGGAAAAGCCGAAAAACAACAACAACAACACTGAGAAAACTATAGACTGTGAAGTGAAACTCAACCAAGTGAGATGGCTAAGGAACCGGTTAGCTAATAGAAGATAGAGAGCAGTAGTTTATGGGGAAAGGGTAAGTTAGCAGGTAGCAGACAGTATATCTAGAGATACTTACTGCATAGATTTATTGTATAATTTTCCACAATGAATGTAACCCAGGTCATTCGTAGAGTTAATCTGTTATGAAATATGTATATCTTTATTCCTTTTATCAAGTTTCCTAGTTTAAATCACATATGACAACAGTCACTAGTGATCAGCATAATCCCACTATGAGTGCTCATGGAAACATGTCTTGAAGCACAATTTTCCAGCTACAACTGAGACACAAACATATAGCTGTACAAGTCTTGAGCAGAAAAAAAAAAAAAAAATATATATATATATATATATATATATATATATATATATATAAAATCAGAAAAAGATTTTTGCGGGGTGGCAAGCACCTCTGTAACCCCCTGTGTTGGCTTCAGCCCCATCCATCCATCTATCACCTCCTTTTTTCCATATCCCCTTATTTTCTGATTGCAGCTCTCTCTGACGTCCTTGCACCTGAAGAAACAGTAATCACCAATACATTAAACGTCTGTCTTGCTCTTTCTGTATGAGACTGCAAGCCTGGAGACTACAGAACCAATATACTTTGAGGACTAAAATATCATTCCTATTTAGATGAAGTAATGGAGAGTTTTAACAAAAGGTGTAAACAAAAGAGTAAAGTTCTGAGTAATGGTACAAGGTGACTAATAGGGGATGTCCAGTGAAGGGCAGGTGGTAGTTTGCCAAAAACATTTTCAGTATAAACAATGTCAGAACTATCACCTCCAAGATGGCCTGAAATGTGGCAAGAAGCCTTCTGTTACAATATTTTGAAATTATGATGAAATGCATTAGTATAACCTAAAAACTAAAAGAGATAGCAGTCCAGCCAGCAAGATTATAGCAGAGGACTTCAACTACGCACTTCCCTCTGTAGTTACTACAAATGCAGTGGCAAGTGGAATAGTGCCCTATCCAAATACTGTAGCAAAACCTACATGTTCACATGTCATTCTTTTTAAAACTTTATTCAAAGTATTATTCCTAATAATCAATCAAGTGGGTCAAAATCTTATTCATTTCACTGGAAATGAGAGACAGAGAAAAAAAAAGACAGTAGCCATGAGTATCACAGCTGTAAATATCAACCTTCATTATGAATGGCCCAAATAATTTTGAAAGGTGTCATATAACAATGTACTTAAGATGGACTTTGAATGTGTTGGTGAGGGAGCTTTAATGTGAAGCTAGATCAGTGTTAGCAGATCTGGATATAATGTCCTTTCTCTTGTTTATCTAATAAAATATGTGTAGTGATTTAGTACTTACCATGATTTATTAAAACATAGAGCATGTTTTAAATGGTAGGAGTCTTGACAAGGAATCTAAAATAATGAATGTCAATGACAAAAGAAACTTGCATTTTACAAATCAAACATCCTGCACGACTGACAACTAATTTAGGCCAAAACCAGCCACTGTTATGTTATTGACACTCTCCATTCTTCCATCTAGTTATCCTGAACATGTTTTTGTTGCAAATCAGAGCTACTTTTAAGCAATATGATCTCTTTTTTCAGTTGCCCTGCCAGATATTTAATATCTCCCACTAATCAGAGTGCAAACAGCAGCTTCATTTTTCAAAGCTTGACAGGGTACAGAATGACCACTTTATATATCAGCAATTTGACTCAAACAAATGCTGCCCAGGACACATAAATAAGAGTACAGATGAAAGCATGACTGAACCTGGCCAAGCTGTACTGTCCTTTTTGTTACAGTATTGATGATGGTACTTTACCTTGGAGCCGAAAGAAGAAAGTTGCCATAATCCCTTTAAATAACAAAGCTTCAAGGGGTCAGGTGCAAGCTTACACCTATTCTATATCATTTTGTGCTTTTTTTTCCTGAACTTTACAGCTGTGTGGGTGCTGTGAGGTCAGCAAGATGGAGCAACAAGATAAAATTTCAAAACAAATACCACAGATTATTTATATCTAAAAACAATTTTGTAATTTCCATTCTGATTAATCATTGAGTTCTTCAGTAATTTCTGTTATCCTGGTGGTACTCATGCAGTTGTTTTTGGTACAAGTAAATAATCCAGCTGTATTATATATTATTTTATAGCCCATCTTTACCAGTCAGAGTTGTAATAAACTGGCATTTCAGTCGTTCTCTTTATATCTTCCAAGATCCAGTATTGCATATAAAAGCTTATTTATCAAAGAAGTTGGTCAGTAGCTTTTTAGTTTTTTAGGAGTTGGATAAGGATATGACTTAGCTACAGAATAAGGATGAACATTTAAAAATATTTTATTAACAGATCCAGACAGGTATATCAGCCCCTCCCATCCCAAGTTCCACCAGACAGTATATTACCCACAAAAGGCAAACAGAGTAATCATCAGGAAGTTCTGAAATACACAGACTAAATGGCCAAAAAATGGACTTGTATATATCAAGTCCAAGATAGCCATTTCTCAGAATATTCCTTTTTCTCTGAGGTATGACAGTCTCAGTGTTGGTATGTTTAACATCACCTGGGTGTGGGTGACTTGCCCCCCACATCAGGGGTGCAGGGGGGGCAAATTTAAATGAGAAGAACAAAGTTCGATATTCACTCTTCTCTAGCATTTTCAGTCTTTTTTTTCTGTGTGTAGATACTCCACATTATGAGTGACAACATTTCAGTACCGAGCCTAGAGAGAGAGAGAGAAAAAAAAAACAACATGCATATGTGCTATTTGCCAAGCTGCAACCAATAAAAATTGTAAATTTTATTTCAGTTAAGAGGATACCAGACATGTTGCGAATGGTCTGTAAAGCAACAAGGTGGAAAAATGATATGACTATTATTACTCATTGTCATGAAGTTCAACACCAATAAAATATTTTTATCCAGACATATCCCCTTGTTACAAATGGCACCCTACATAGTCTATAGCTGCTCTGAATAGTGCAAGGCTTGGGTTTTGCTGGCACTTAGGTCTACCTCATTCCTGGTGATACCAAACACATGCACTATTAAAAAGAAGCCACACAATGACGTTCTGTATAAAACATTGATGAATTGTAAAAGTGTCAGGATGTAATGCAGCTCGGGATGCAACTTGTGATTTCCGTATTACTGCAAGAGTTACAGAATAGCTTACTTTTAGTGCTAAGTATTCACAGTTGGTGCATCATTGTAATGTTTTAGTCTTTGTGTTTCTTTAAATTTTCAGTGCAATGTTTACTTGCACTCCTAATGAGTATGGAGAGGTTGTATTTAAAAAGCAACAGAATAAATACCACCTTGTAGCAAAATTATTAAAATAATAATAGTTTGAGGAGAGGCAGCTGTCATATTCCTGCACCAGTGTCCATAAGTGTCTATTAATGCCACTGTATAGCAAAACTTAGTTATTATGAAAGTGTCATTATTTCAAGCAAGTTTCATGAGGGATTCACAATTCAGTAAAAGAAAATCATAACACTTTAACTATTAAACATTTCAATGGGACACCAGTGCATGTTTCCTCATGAATCAGTGCTGGAAACTTTATACTTCCTGTACTATAAACAATATTGTGAAAGATACATCTCTGATTTGGTCAGTCAGCACCAAAAACAGACCCACTACAAGTCCTTGCATTTTACACAGTACAAAGGATTCCTTCTCTCACCATCAATACACTCTCCAGCTTCTAATTAATGATTAATCGAATATAAAATAGATAATAAATACCTCCAATTCAGTATTTCCTTCTTTCCCACAGACTCAGCTAAACAGACACATCTCCAAGCCTTGTCCGACTATTGCAACAGTAAATATAAAAAGTTAACCTAACTAAGGAGTTATTGCAATTTGTAAAGGGAGCCCAAATACACCAAATGTTACATTTCCTAGCTATTGTCTATCAAGCAACTCAACTGTAACCTATTTAAAAACAGTGTTGCCATTAGAAAAAACAATACAGTTCATTTGAAAGTTAAGTGCTTTCATTATTAAAAACTACTGTAACTTCATCAGAACATCTGACTATCATCGTTAAAACTATGTATAGCAAAAAGCAGTCATGTCATTTTAAAAACATCCACCTAAACTAATTAATTAAGAATCAAAATCCACTCTTTAAATATACGTGCATTAAATTCACACATAATATTAAAACTCACTTTACAAAACTAAACAATAACAACATAGAATATGTCCTAAAATAAGGTTTTATGTAAAATAATAGTGCTGGGTTCACTTAGCTTTTGAGAATACTAAGAAACTGCTAATAGAATTTTATCATTTAATCCGGGCACCTTGGTTACATTTAATAACAGTTGCTAGTATAATTTTCTTGCCTCCAGGTACACTGCCCAATTACCACCTCTACTAAAAGGAGGTACCCTTTTTAATACAAAAACATAAATTTCTTAACCCCTTCAGTTACAGCTGCCTGCACCTTTACACTGTCTTTTCTCATTCGTCATTTCAACCCTCTTTGTGTTCTCCATCCCCTGCCATCAGACTGCTGCTGGGCAATCCCCCCAAATGTACAAGAACCATACAGCTATCTAGTCAGTCTCCCCAGCTGTGACCGGCCTGTGTACCCTTACCACAGCAAATGTTCAGCACTTCTGCAATCTGTAGACTTTGTAGACTGATGTACATATTTCATGCAGAGATCTGTCACAAGCATTTCCATGCTCTCCACCTCTGTCAGCAGATGGCTGTGGAACTCTGCCCCCCTCCTATGACAATAAAATAATCATACAGTTATGCTTTTATTCTCCCCACCTGCCACTTGACCTCTGTGCTGCAGATGTAAAACAGCTGTGCACTCTTGAAGACCACTATAAATACTTTCTTTGGGAGCCACTTAGAATTCCAGAGAAAATTAGATGAGCACTATATTGACAATAATTGTTTATATAATGCGATTTTTATTTTGTTTTATTTTATTTATTTTGCTTTTGTTTATTGTGTTTGTCCAACTGGGTTTAGTCAAAAAAAAATTCTGCAGAGGTTTGGGGAGCAAAGCTCCAACGTATTACAAACATTTTTAAATAAACATTCAGTACGACACATGAACAGTGTTGTTGTGCTGCCCTATCACCTGTCACTGTGTGTCATGTAGTTTTCACAACATGAATCAATGCAAATTTGCAACCATTTTTCTCTTGATGTTAGCCTATGAAGCAGTCATGGCTTTGAAGATGCTGAGTTTAAAATGGTATCAGCTTGGTGCAGGAGGGAGACTGAAATATTCCTCTACATCCTGCATCAGCACCATTACAAGTGCCTGCTTGAGTATACATATGAGGACCCTCATACAAAGTGGATGTCTAGCAGGGGCTTGCCAGGATGCCAAGTAATGCCACAGGTACTACCCACTCTAGTATGCAATGATGTAATTGTTACAGCAACCTGAAAAGGAACAGTCATGATGCTCTCTGCCAGTGTGAGCAAGAGGTTAGAGAGATGAAATTAGAGTTCCATGGCAAATATTAATAACTGATGATTGCTTATACATAGGTAGACAATCTTGTTAAGCTATGTGCAGTTATTGGTGTTCATGGACATGTTGTTTTTCTTGTATTTCAGCACCTGCTGTGAAAGAAGGAAAATAGGTTGATATGCCAGAGGAGTCAAGCACAATTGTTCGTGCAGCTGAGTACACATAAGAATTTGATGTTATTGCTGCATATATTTTAGTCACCTGCTTCACTGTCCACATATCAGTGCTGCTAATTATTTTCACCAGTGCTTACAGCTTTGCTTTGGTTTATTTCCCTCATAACTTGTAACTTCCGGTTGAATTATATTACTGTCCATACCATTTAGAGGTATTCCCAGCAGTATCATGCTGATGGAGATGGGGCTCCAGTGGGTGTTCCAGCACCACCCTGAGTCTAATTGTCTGCTTTGGACCTGAATGGTTGGAAGCATTCAGTGCCATGTCCTTATATGTCCACTTTGCCATTAATACACAATGCCCTATCAGTCTGTCATTCCTTCCTTTTACACTGGCCATCCTACCACCCCTACTTCTGTCAGTTGTAGCTCAAACTCTGAGCTTGCATCTAACAGGTTGTCATGTGAAGCTTCATGGAGGCTGTCATATGTCATGGTGTGGTATTACCAACATGTGTCAGTGTCCATGTTGCAGTCCTTTGGAATCCTGCAGTGTGGATGCAATGGTCTGTCCTGTGACATCCAAGGCAATGTGTGGTAAGCCGTGTCTGCTGCCAGCTACTAAGTTAGGCCTGCAGGCTGGGTACTACATGCTCAGGGGTTGTTCATTTTCACTCACTGCTCCTTGCATTCATATCATTTGCAGCTTTTGTACTGTGCCGCTGTCCTAAACAAGAAGGACTGGTTAGATAGCACTTAATCTTTCTTTTTCTTATGATACACATACTTCTATAGTACATTTCTGCCAGAGCTCTATATTGTTTTTGTTTGTCATTGCATACTTAACAGTATTTTATTCCTCCACAACCTGAACTGTCTACCAGTGTATCCCACATTACAGATAATTGCTTTTTGTTTTTCTCCTTATTGATGTCTTTTTTGTCCTTGACTGCTTTGCATCTTCCCATTTACATTCATACTCTACCACAGCAGATGATTTGGTATTGTATCAGCCACTGCACCATGCAGAAGTTTTACAATCACTTACTGTGCCCCCAGCTGCCTCCTGAATGGCTCCCTGATGTCCTCTGATGGTCTGGCTCTGGTGGGAACTGTAGGCTACCCATTTATGGGTGTCACCGGGAGGAGGGGTCCAGGTGTCACCCAGTAAAAGGTAGAAGGCCTGGCGGCAATCTTAGTAGATTGGTGGCAGGACACCCGCACTGGCAACCTGAAGCATATTCTTATCTGGCTGGCAGAGTTGCACTGCCTTATAGCCCCGATCATCAGGCCAACAGAGGGTAGGTCCAGCTATGAGGGTAGTGACAAAAGTTACTGACCCCAAGTTGAGTGTGGCACAGTGTACCATTCCCATCAGCTGTCATTTACCCTATTCCCCCATCATAGTGTTCTCTTTCATTCTGTTTAATTTCCTTCCCTGTTTTGTGGGTCATTTCTCCCCATTAACAATTGTCCTCTCTTTGTCTGTCTGTCTGTGTTCCCCTCCCCTGTCAGCCTTTGTCTGTGTTTTGTCTTGGTTTGTCTGTCCCTTCTGCTACCCCAATACCCTCTTTCCTGCTCACACACTCACCTTGCTGCATTCCCCCTTTACCTTTACTGACAATATTATAAAGTGTGCACCTGGCCACAAAAAATATGTATGCTTACTTCCTCATCCCATACTACTCTTCCTTTCACTTAACCTTTTTGTGTGAGTCTCTGCTTTCTCTTTCCCCTTTCTCCCTGCCCTATCCATCCATGTTGTCCCCATTTATAGTATGAAGGTAGGAGGGAATTTGCTATGTAACCCTTGTTTGGGCTCTCACATATACTTGTTGAGCTGTGATGTTGCATGTGGCAACTAGGTTAATGGTCACATGACCTGCCACAGGACTGCCCCAGTCATTATGTGGCCTGCTCTCTCTTCTTCAGTGAATTGCCTACTTACTCAGTTCCCATTGCACAATATCACACCTACTGCAAAGTAAATCATTATTGGGCCTCATTGTGCTACTTCATCTGTGCTATTTGGCCCTTACATGCTCACCTAAGTGATGTTTTTGAATCTCATCTCAATCTTTCATCTTGTATTGGGACTGCTATCATCAACAAGTTCATTCTCAAAACCTTATCTTGCATTTCTACTAACTTATTCACAGGTTTCGCAAATTTTCCTAAGAAAACCCACAAATTGCTGCCCCATACTTTCTTTTGTTGCAAGGACAATATGGCATTGAGCTGTGTGCAATCCCTCCTGACATTTCTTTCTTCGTGATTCAATTTCCGAAGAAACCCCCATAGTTTAGTCATAATCTTTTAAAGCTCTGACAAAATTAAATTTGGCAAAGATTCCAGAATTGCACCAACAGTAATTACATTTTAACTTTTCCCTGCTTCATTTTCATTTGTGTAGGCATGCAGTCCATCAGCACATCAAAACATTTCAAATATTCCAGTTTCTGCTTTACACATTTTTTTATCTTTTTCAGCAAATATCTCATGTATAGCAGATTTCCGGAACAGAGCTAACCATGTGGGCAACTTCCCCAACTGCTCTGTCTGCTGACATGCCCTTTACGGTGAAAAAAATATTTTGAGTCCCACATAAACTGGGTTTGCACAACTTATTTGAATTCTAATGGTAAAAAGTGAAATTCAACAAAATATTCTGTTGGATGTCTAAAAGAGGGAAGAGGGGTGCAGTAAGCACTAACCACGAGGTGCAGCAGTGTATCTACATAGAGATGGCAAATAGTTGGGAGCATGTATGTGAAGAAAAAACTGAGAAAACAAGGGAGGTTGCCCTGAAAGATGTTTTTGAAGTTAGAAAAAATATGGGACAGAACATTATCCAAAGTTACAGAAGTGGTAAACAAACATTTGGATATGCTCCAGTCTATTTCAGAGGAGAATGAGCTATTTAAAGCTAAAATTGCAGCTACAGAGGTGAGAATGGAGTGGATAGAGGCCAGCCTAACTGATCAAGAGGACCAATCCTGATAGAGAAACAACAGAGTAAATGGAAAACCAGACAGCACTGAGGATAGACACTGTAAAAGTTTTATGTCTGGACAATTATCTGTGTGGACTATGATACCTGAAGCCCATCTTCTAATAGAGAGGGTGCACAGAACTGCATGGACTTCAGCAAGAGCTGCTTCTAGAGTGTCTCATAGAACACTAGTCTGCTTTGCTGCATATGCTAATCAGGAGAAGGTTTTAACACAGATTTGGCAGCCTGGATTACAGATGTCATGTGGAGACCCTTGGGTACTTATTGAGCAGGATTACACAGCACCCACCCATCAGAAAATTAAAAAAGAGCAAAGAGAGTGCAAGATAAAGGGGCTCACATACAACCTACTATATCCGGCTATAATAAAGATTTTTTTTTTACTCTGAACGAGTGAAAACCTTTGTATCACCAGAAGCTACACAGGAATGTTTGGAAGCTGGAAAAGGAACAGAAACAGATAAAAGAATGACTGAATCAAGAAGGTCCCTGTGCAGAGACAAGCTAAAAGTGTCAAGGGCACATGTAACCACTCAAGGAATTTATTTCCCATTTTGAAAGTATAAATCACTATGGGAAAAGGTGGACATGATGCAAACCTTAAAAGGGATTGAATCAATGCAATTATGACAGGTGGATCAGTACTGAAGGCCGTAGTTGAGGACTGAAATTATCAATGTTAATGTTTCAGCCTAGACAGGTCAAATTCTTGGTAGGATATTTATCATATTCAATAGACTACACCTGCATGGCAACTTCAGTTATTTGTGAATTGAGTTGGAGCCATTTGACAATTTATTTTGTATAGACTTACCTGTACAATTATACGGCTGTTTTTTTATGGTTAGATGTGTATCTCTTCTTTTTAAATGATAATATGGTGATGTTGGATAGGGATCAATATCAGTACCTGTGTGCCTTGTGTTGGGTTTAATATGATTTATAGGTAGGTTTACACAGTATTAGGACTTGTGCTATAAAGCTTTAACAGGAATGTCACTTTACTTTTTGTCTTTTGTAATACAAGGGTATCACAATGAAGTACCGAGTGAGCAATAGCACAGCCCAAGTACAGGGAAGTTTTAAATACGTGTTAATAGATGTAGTTACTCCAGATCCTGAGGAGGCAGCAACTGACTGAAGGCCATAATTATGTCAGATATAAGCCTTTCCCATGTTTGGGGAATTTTGCTGAGTTATTCTTTTTTTTAAGAACTTGACTAGAAGAAAAAGTCAGCAAGATCTGAATGTGGTTTCCATCTGGCTGTGAATGGAGGTGTAGTGGAGCTCACTACAGTCTAGGGAGGGAATCACATTAATGGAAATTCATGGAGAGGAGCACCTGCTATCTATGTAATGGGAGAAGGATGGTAATGTTCAGTTGGGTAACAGCATAGCTTATGGCAAGTGAATCAATGTGAACAAATATTTTTAGTAGTGCACAATTTCTTGATCTAATCAGGATTTATCTGGGTTCTTGCTTTTGTTTTTAAGGCGACTAGACTACTATCAATATGTTCATATTCACTATCACACATTTTTTAATGTCTTCTAACATCTTTCTTTTTATCTTCACATAAACGTATACAACAAGTCTACCTATACCTCCTCTCACTTCTGCAATAATAAACCTTCTTGGAATAACTGCTGTTGCATTTAATAATTTAAGACTTTCTTCTTTCAATAACACTACAGTCCCTGAATAGGTATCATTGTCTGGTCTCCATAATATCCCCAAGGCTTTAATTACATCTTTTTTGTGAGTATCAGCCTCATATTCTATAAACATACAATATCAACATTTACTCTCTTACATGATTTACACACTAATATTCTCTTAACGTCCTTTCTTAAACTATTAACCTTCACTGCCACAATACAGAAATTGTCCTTTCCCTTTCTTTACAGTTTTTAAATCTCCTGATCTCACCTTTCCTTTTCCAACTCTAGTGCCTGTTGAATTCATCCCTCCTTCCATTCCACCCTTTTCTAACACTTCATATTATGTGCAACAATGTCATTTATGTGCTCTGTACAATGTGCAAACCTGATAAACATTGTGAAGATTACTACAGGATGCTGTGCACATGCCTGAGCCTCTGTGGCCAGCTGTGCACGAGTGCAGGAAGCAAATTTTCTTAAGGTGGAGAGAAATGTCATCAGCACAATATGAAAAGCACGCAGGTACGGCAACTGTGCAAGGCCAAAAATCCAAACAGTCAAAAACAATGGCCAGCCCAGATAGCAGTGTAATATCTTCATATATTTATTATAGAAATGTTGCAAACATCCACATCACCATACCGGTTTCGGGAAAGCGTTCCTCAGTGCTGTATAAAACATTACACATTCCCCACAGTACAACATAAATAAACCCCTTCCAATAAATCAGTTAACATAAATCATTAAGTAAACAGTGTGGGAAGAAATAGCCAGGGAATTGTTATGGCTAGGCTTGTATAGGCCCTAGGGCTGATAGCCTAGTAGCAAACCTATGAACCTATTAAGACCAGGTGGAAACAATGCCCCAAGTTTAATAATCCAATCATGTTCCTTTTTGTTTAACAAATTGTGCCAGCCCATTTTGTTACATCCACCAATATTTATACATTCAATTATAGTAAATCTATATTTAGCAGTAGAGTGTACAAGAGAATGTTTGTACAAAGCATTTGTTATTCGTTTATTACAAATCTCACTCAAATGTTCATAAACCCGATATTTAGATTGGCTGGAAGTCTGTCTCATATAAAAGGATTTACAAGAACATTCTACCAGATATATCACCCATTCTGATACACAGTTTGCAAAACTGCGAATATCAAACACACAAGAAGTATTGGCAGAAGTAAATTCTTTAGTTTTTACCATCACCCCACATGCTGAACAATTACCACAAGGGAAGCATCCAACTAAAGGCTTCCCATCCAATGAAAATTGCTTACTACCTCCCCTACCAAAAACTCTTTTATAATGCTTCAAAAAATCGCTTATTGTTTTACCCCTGCGGTAGGTGAACTTACATCTCAAGGGTAACCATTGTGACAGCCTGTCATCCAATATTAAAATCCCCCCAATGAGGCTGTACTAATTTTCAAAACAATTTTGTATTACTCCCATAGTTGATAACCATGTGAGCAGTTGTCTCACCTTTATCACTAGCCTTGTATATTAATAAATTGTTTCTATCAACAGATTCAGCATATTTTCAAGCCCGCTGTATACCATTACAGTTATATCCCCTTGCATAAAATCTTCTAGCAAGATCTTCATTATGTTTATTCATCTCATTATTCGATGAGCAAATCCTCATAACCTGTAAGAATTGTGACTACGGAATATTTTTGATAATATGAAAGGGGTGACAACTACTAACTTCCAGTAAATAATTATAGCTATGTTCCTTTCTAAATAAAGAAGTTTTCAAAGTACCATCCATGGTTTTAACAATCGTAACATCCAAAAATGATATCTCATGTAAATGGTAATGAGAACTAAATTGTAACCCCCACTTATTTTCATTCGGGTAGTGTAAAAACTCATTTAAATATATCACATCAGATTTCCGCACAAGCCAACAATCATCTAAATATCATCTCCATATGTCAATTTCAGGAATATATATATATATATATATATATATATATATATATATATATATATATTATGACTAGTGTCATATATCAAATGTTCTTCCACATAACCCATAAATAGGTCCGCATAAATGGGGGCAAATGATGCCCCCATAGCAGTTCCTTTTAATTGTAAAAAAGCAATCATTCTTAGTTAACACATGTTCAGTTAAACAAAGTAAAAATGTGTTGAACCTCGAGCTATAGATATTAACCCTATTCAACCAACACTCAACTGCCAACAAACCTGCCCAATGAGTGATGTTGGTATATAAGGCTTTGATATCTAGTGTACACATATATCAAGTACCATCCAACTGCATATCATTCACAATATTAAGAAACTGTACTGTCCTGTATGTGGGCTTGCACATATATTAATAAAGGTTTTAAATACTGTGTAAGAAAAACAGATAATGGTTCAGTCAAATACCCATGTCTAGCAACTATGGGTCTACCTGGAGGATGTAAAGTATCTTTGTGTATTTCGGTAAAACATAAAAATATTGAGAAGATGGATCTGACACTGCATATTTGCTAATAATTCCCTCATCTCTAGCCAAAGCCAAAAACTCATCAATTTCTTTTTAAAACTTTAATGTTGGATCTAGAACCATCTTTTGATAAAATCGTCCCTCCATTAATTGGGGGTGTCCTCCTGAACATACAAAGAGTAATTCCAAGTTACAACTGCTCCCCCTTTGTCATCATGTGAAATGACTAAATCAAGTTTCCCCTGTAAACCTTTAAAAGCAATAATTTGTTCAAATGAAAGATTATTATTCCCAAACTTTTAAGAAAAATTAAAGTGTAAATATCTGAGCATTTGCTATTGAAACACCAAAAACATGCTTATTCACTGGTGGAGAAAAAGAAGAGGTTTAAATGTAAAGTATTTTCCAGTGAAAGCAACATCACAAACTAATCTCACTGGAAATCCACATCCCGCCCCCACCCCAAACAAAAAAGACCACAGTGAAGAACTTCTCTAAAGCAAACTTCACACTACTCAAGACTGGTGTGGTATCCTTCAAGGCCCCCGAGCCAGTGGAAACCACAACCCAAGCTGCGGAAGCCCTTACAAATGCCTTCTACGAACACCTCCAGGACTGCATGGATCAGGCAATCCCTAATAAAACCAAGACTCTTTCCACCAAGGGCAAACGTCCAGTCTGGTGGACCCCAGCCATAAACAAACTTTACAATAAGAGGAGAAAGCTGTTACATGATAGAGCAAAATCCATAAAAGAGAAGACACCCTTGATCATTATTAGTAAAACAATACGAGCACTCATAAAATCATCCAAGGCCAACTTTGAGAGAAAAATTGCCATAGATTCAAAAGACAATCATAAGGCCTTCTTCAGCTATGTTACAAACCTGGGTGGAAACTCCCAGATATGCTCAGAATTAGTCCAAAATTATACAAAAATCACTGAACCCACAGACATTGCCAACATACTGGCAGACAGGTTCAGTGCAAACTTCACCCCCCTCTCCCCCCCAAAAGGAGAGATAACTATCCCAGCGGTGTGTAGCCTCCCAGACATCTCAAATGCGCAGGTGAAAGCTGCTCTCTCTAAAGCTAAAAACACAGCATCAATGGGACTGGATGGTGTCCCCGGCTGTGTGATACACAAACTCAACGAGGAACTAAACCCGCACATAAGGCATCTGTTTAATCTTAGCCTTACCACAGGATACGTGCCCAAGGAGTGGCGTACGGCAACTGTGGTCCCACTACACAAAGGTGGTGCCTCTACGGACCCTGGTAATTACCGCCCCATAAGCTTAACAAGCCTGGTCTGCAAAGCTATGGAGAGGATCATAATGGAACTCATAAACAAAGACATATGGGGACTTGCAGACATTGGACCCGACCCAGTTTGGCTTTGTCAAGGGCAGATCATGCCTTTTGAACTTGGTTGACTTCTTCGAAACAGTCACCAAGGCCATTGATGAGGGAAAGGCAGTCCATACAGCCTACCTTGACCTTGCAAAAGCTTTCGACACAATACCCCACTCGGGTATTATAGAGAAACTTACCAGCTTAAATGTAAACCCATATGTCACAAGATGGGTTGCAAACTGGCTAAAGGACAGAACCCACAGGGTTAGAGTTGCTGGCGCCATGTCAGACTCCAAGCCGGTCACAAGTGGTGTCTCACAGGGCTCAGTCCTTGGCCCCCTGTTGTTCGGCATCTACTTCTCAGAAGTACAGACAAACATAGGAGGACTATGGCTGACAAACTTTGCAGATGACTGCAAACTGGGCGCCATAGTGGAAAGTACATCGGACACAGATATACTTCAGAGGGGTCTCACGGAAACTGATAGCTGGTGCCAGAGCCATGGCCTGAAGTTAAATGCCAAAAAATGTATAGTCATACCCTTCGGGAAAAACAAGGTAACCCCAAGCTACCATATAGGTGGCAATCCACTAAGCACAGAAGAGGTTATCAGGGACCTGGGGACCCAGGTTGACACTGGCCTTTCTTTTGAAACTCACATTGCTAAAGTGGTTAGAAAGACCTTCTACATTGCCCACCTGATCATGAAGGGATTCACATCCAGATCAAGTGAGGTCATTGTTCCCCTGTACTCTTCACTTATCAGACCAATGATCGAGTACAATGCCCCATTCGGGATGTATCTCACCCGACACCTGCAGCAATTGGAGAGACCCCAAAAGTTCCTCACCAAAAGGATAAAGGGACTCCAAAATCTGTCATATGCTGTCAGACTGAAGAAACTCCAGCTCTATTCAGTCGCATACCGTCTGCTCAGAGGTGACATGTGCCTGACATACAAGGCCATGTCCAACCCGGAATTAATGGACATGCTCCACCTCAAAAAATCCAAATCTACCAGATCCACTAGAGCAAGCAACTTAAAACTTAGCACGGATATAAATAGGACATGCTGGAGGGATAGATTTGTCACCCAGAGACTCCCTATGCTGTGGAATAAAATCCCAGTCCATGTGAGGCAGAGCACCTCGCTGGCTCTGTTCAAGAGAAATCTTGACCGGTGGATGGGAGATCGTAGGTTTACCCCAGGAATCATCTCTGTGTCACTGTTGGACAGAGGCACAACAAACTAATGGGCACAGTATTTTTTAACATAAGGGGTGGCGTAAGCCACAAAACTTTGGGCTAGGCTTATAAATGCCTTAGGGCAGATAGCCTAGTATAAACCTATGAACCTATGAACCTATAACAACAAATTGGGGAGGATCCACGAAGGCTTGCACGGAGTCTAAGAGTAGTGTAAGACTCCATGCAGCCTTCGCGATCCAGGAACAGCCCTAAAGTCCGTGTAAGAGACCAGCTAAAACGTCTCTTACACGGAGTGGGCGTGGATATGCTAAGCACCTCACTTGCAGCCCAAAGCCATGCAAATGAGGTAGATTAGTGATCCACGAAGCCCAAAGCAGCCCGTGTAAGAGCCGTTTTAGCTGCAGAAATGTACTCAGTTGACAACTGAGTACGTTTCTGCAAAAAACACAATGGAGCCATGTCATCTCCAACTAAAGGGTGCATATGTGTCAGCCAGCATGCCAATGGCCAAATATGTGGTCATTGGCAAGGTACCCTGATGCAAATATGAAAAATAAATAATTTTTTTTTCGCCGATGTTTAAACGCAGCGCAGCCCCGCGCAAACGGGCTGCGCTATATAAAACATAAAAATGAAGGTTATAAACCCACAAATGTGGGTTTTATGCAATACATGGATTTACAATGCAGGGACCAGCAGACCAAAAACAACATGGCCACCGTTTAGTGGTTGCTAAGGGGGGAAGCTGAGTCTAAGACATGTAACTAAGCATTAGTAGGCAATCTGATGTAAATGAGTGTTAGGATACTGAATTCCACGGTCACATAGCAAATGAGCACATTCTGAGTAGTGTAAGAGATACATAAAGGGGAGGAATAGAGTAGGAGATAGGTGACATCACAGGGGGGAATGGTAGAAAGAAATGCAGTTCATTGGTGGTCAGTGTTACATGACAGATGTCAGACACATATCATGGAAAGAGGAGTGCCACAACATAAGCATGGGAAAGTCAAGAAATGGAAGGTGTACACTGTTGCTTACACCAAAGTTTATTGCTGGGCGTGCATGCGCATGTGTGCGCACCATGAAGCGTGAGTAGGGCAGTGTGCACGCGTGTAAGGCAGACTGAGCATGTGGGAGCCTGTTGGAAGACTTGTAAAACTGTTTGCGCTAGTGTGCGCACGTGTAAGGCAGACTGAGCATATGGGAGCCTGTTGGCAGACTTGTAACACTGTTTGCGCTGGTGTGCGCGTTTTAACCCGAATAAGCAGATTCTGAACTGTGTAAGCATGTGTGCACGTGTGTAAGCCACTGTGAGTGTGTTTCTGCTAGTATGTGCGTTGCTCCCCCCTGAGGAAACAGAAAGGAAAAAGGAAGCAACAGAATTAGTAGGAAGCTAGCAGGGAATACTGCTGGAGCTAGCAGGTGAAAACAATTAGAAGCAGGCAATTACACAGGCAGAATAGTAGCTCAGCCAAGCACTTAAAACTCTGCAAACAGCAGTGCAGGATGTTTCTCTCAAGACACACTGCAAGACAGGAGTAAGCTATTAGAAGTGAAAACTGAAAAAGCTGAACTCAGAGCAGAAATGCTAGGGGCTGCCATAGCTGTCATAAGGAGACATAGGCTACTTGCTGAGGGTGGTGACAATGCAGATGGTGCCAGACAACCCACAGTGAGGAGATGGAGAAGAGTGTACAGGCCCAGGGTCACCTACCATGGGTTACATGAGCTGGAGATAGTAGAGAGCTATAGAGTGGACAGAGACCTCCTGCAGCAAATTGTCGAGCTGCGCAAGCCATGCCTCACACACAGAACCAACAGAGGGTAACCCATCCCAGTGGAAACCAAGGTATGTGTTGGCATAAGAATACTAGCAACAGGTACCTTCCAGAGACCAACTGGTGATATGATGGGGATATCACAGGCATCAGCCTCCAGGGTACTGCACCAGTTCCTGGATGCCATGTCAGCACATGTCAGTGATCATGTATATTTCCCCAATGCCCATGAGGTATTGGCCAGCAATATGCGTCTCTTCCAGCAAATAGCGGAATACCCTGAGGTAGTGGGTGCAATAGACTGCACGCACATATGCATCAAAGCACCAGCCAGTGAGTGGGGTAGGGCCTACATTAACCGCAAGGGCTTCCCCTCCATCAAGTGCCAGGTCATGTGTGATGCCCAGGGCCTAATAATAAATGTGTGTGCTGGCTGCCCTGAGAGCTACCATGATTCCCATATCTGGCATTTGACGCAGCTGTACAAGACATTTGCCAATGGGGACATCCCACAATGACACCTAGTGGGGGATGCAGGTTATGCACTGGAGCCTTGGCTGATGATACCCATCAGAAACGCACACACACCTGAACAGGAACGACATAATGAGGCACACGCACAAACACGTAATGTAATAAAGCATCTGTTTGGGCTGCTCAAGTCACGGTTCCAGTGTCTGGACACATCTGGTGGAGCCTTGCAGTACTCACCAACTACATGTACCCAAATTGTCATGGTATGTGCTATGCTATATAATATGATCTTGCGAAAACAGCTGCAGCAGGACCAGCATAGGGCCGGGCCAAACAGCCCCACACCATTGCCAAGGCCATCACAGGCAGAGCGTGACTCGGAGGAGGAACAACCTGAGCCTGCCCCAGTAGGCAGAATGAGGCATGCCCCGTATGCCCTTGGCCTTGGCAAAGAGGCAACACATAGCACATACACTGGCTCAGTAGGAACCCTGGGAATGATACCCCTCTCTGACTCACTAATATAATAACAGGGATGCCTAAAATGACATATCCTGCTCTCAAACATGTACAGGGAGTGTAATACAGGTTGGGAGGGTGGCGTAATAGTTATGGTGTTTGCCTTACAAACACAAAGGTGCAGGGTTCGATTCTCACAAGAGATAATTGGCTAGACTTACAATGGCTCGCAAGGGCAGTTAGCCTAGTACTAACCTATGAACCTATGAACCTATGAATATGTGCATCCGACAGAGGCAGCCCTGCAGCACCACCTGAGGCATGAATGCCATGTGTTAAGCAATGTAACACCAGGTAGTATATGCACACTTGAGGACCCTGACTAACATCCTACCCTCACCAAGCATGATGCCACAATATGACGATGAGATGATCAATTGCAATAATTGGCTGAAGTATTGCAGTTAGTCAAAGGGGATCCAATGTGTGCCAGCCTGGGATGACATGCTGAGCATGACATGATGCTTCACCTGCTAGTGGTGGCATGCACCTATCAGTCCAGGCCTTATGGATACTGGCAAAGGCTGTTGTTACCCACAGCGTGCCCTGAATAGGTAAGGCTCAAAACACAAATCCATCTCCATAGGTATCACAAGGGATAAGAACCTAGATGTAATGCTACCCAATGCCAGAAGTCTAAACAGCAAGATGCATGCAGTCTAAACTCACCCAGTATGGAGAATGTTGATAGCTGTCCTGTAACAGAAAACTGGGTCAAGGCTCACAACAGCACCCTAACACTACAAGGTTACACCTCATACTGTGCTGTACAGCCTCAAAACATGGAACAAGCTACAAAAGGAGGGTGACTAGCAATAATTGTCAAGGATAACCACACCCCCATGTTGGTACCACAACAAGAAGCAGCATGGACTAGCCATGGTCAAGTAACAGTGGCTAAAACTGCCTCCCAGTCTATAGCCTGCTACAGACTACCATCCTAACTCCAGGAACTGCACCTGGCCTATGTTGGAATACATGAATATATCAAGCCCTCCAAACCACATTATATTGGGTGACTGAAAATACCCAGACATAGACTGGGAACAATATACTAGCTCCAACACTGTAAGAGAAAAGTTCCTAGAATCCATAAACCAAAATGCCCAGGAACAATGTACCACTCCCACAAGAGGGGTAAGCATACTGGATGTGATAATCAGCAACATGGGTACTGGATGGCAAGATGAGAAGTGTATCTCTCACTGGTAAGACCAGACCATAGAGTAATCACACTGGATATACACATCCTGACCACAGTCCCTGGCCAGAAAACCACAGTGAAAAACATGTGTAAAGCAAAAGTTGCACTCCTCCAAACTGATGTGGAATCCATTAAAGGCCCTATGCAGGTGCAAAATATGGGCCACACCTCAGAACCTGTTATACAGGCATTCCATGAACACTGCCAGGAATGCTTGGATTATGCAATCCCAAATAAAAACACGACACAATGTCATACACGCAGGCATCTGGCATGATGGACTCCAACCATTACCAAACCATGCAAGAGAATGAGGAAGCTACTACATGATAGAGCAAACATAAAAAGGGAAGTAATCACTGATCAGTAGTATGGCAATAAAATATGTCCACACATACAATCCACTAAGGCCAGCTACAACAAGTTGAATCTGTGAATCCTGAGGCAATGTTACACCTGCCCCAAGTACACAGACAACCCTCAACTCCGCCCAAGAAATACAAATATATGTGAGAGATGCAACCATTTATCCAAACCGGAGGCTGAGCTCCCTCAACTCAGTACTGTCAGAACTAGTCAGGAGGAGAAGGTAACCGCACACACACCACAAACCCAGTCCCACATAGACCTATCACAACTGCAAACGAAAGACATAAACACAGAAAAACATTCCCAGAGGCCCTAATTACAAACACACCATGCCAACAGAGGCCTCCAAAGCAGACACCCAAGCAACCACAACCTCCAAACATAGCACATGCAACACATAGTACACAAAGCTGGTGTGCCAAACAGTCACAGGCCAGAAGGAGAAACAACATGCCTGATACAGTTGTAATAGGTGACTCCATAGTCAGACACACTGCTGTCCCACTCACCAGACTGAACAAGGGAAAGAGTACAGTAAGCTGCCTGTAGGCTGCTACAATACGCCACATAACAGAAGTATGCAGGTCACCCCAAAGCAAGTATAAATATGATGCAGTCATTGTCCATGCTGGCATGAATGACCTGAGATGTACCACCCTGGACTACATGAAAAGAGACATAGATGAGCTCTCTGATTATGGAGTCCAGGCCGGTATGACACTGACCATTTGCAGCATCCTACCCTCACCAAGAATGATGCCACAGTACAAACACAGAATAATCAGCTTTAACAAGTGGCACAATTACTGGTGTCATTCCAAGGGGATCCAATGTCTGTCTGCTTGGGATGTCATGCATGACAAGCCACGCTGCTGTTTCAGGGATGGCTTGCACCTGTTGCCCCTGGGCGTCTGGATATTGGATAAGGCTTTTGCCACCTCCATAGAGCCTTTCATAGGCAAGGCTGAAAAGACTAACCCACCACCCTAGAAAACATAAGTGGAAAGAAACATAAGGGTAATGCTGACCAATGCCAGACGTGTAAACTGCAATATGCATGCTCCTGAGGCCCTCCCCAGTATGGAGAACATCGATGTCCGTGCAGTGACAGAAACCTGCTGCAAGCCTCCTGACAGCACACCAGCACTACCAGGTTATACCTCATATCATGTGTTATGGCCCCAAAACCTGGACCAAAACATAAAAGGAGGGGGAGTATCCATATTCAGCACAGACACCCATATGTCCAGGTAACTGACAATGCACGAAGCATCGGAGACCACCCATGTGCAACTAACCGTAGGCAAAACTGCTGTACAGTCTGTAGCATGCTACAGACCACACTCTCACACACAGGAACCCCACCCAGCTGTCCTGAAGACACTGGACAGTATGAATGTCCCACCAAATACCAAACAAGGTACTCACAAATTACCACATAGGTGGTAAACCATTATGTATGGAAGGAGTAATCAGGGACCTAGGGACACAAGTGGACAGTAACTTGTTATGTGACACTCACATTGCCAATGTGGCTAGGAAGACTGTCTATATTGGACACTGTATCATGAAAGGATTCACATCTACGTCAACAGAGGTCATTGTGCCCCTATACTGTTCTCTTATCAGACCCATAATCTAGTACAATGCCTCATTTGGGATGTACCTTACCTGACACCTGCAGCAGTTAGAAAGACCTCAAAGGTACCTCACCAAGAGGATAAAGGGTCTCAAATATATGTCATATGCTGCCTGGCTGTAGACACCCCAGCTGAATGCAGTCACATACTGCCTACACAGAGGCGTTGTATGCCTGTTGTACAAGGCCATGTCCAACACAGGAGTAATGGACATGCTCCACCCCAGAAAACCCAAAGCCATCGGAGCTGTGAGAGTAAGAGATGTCAACCTCAACACATAATGAAATAGGATGTGCTGGAGGGACAGATACATAACCCAGAGGCTCCCTACACCCTGGAACAGAATCCCACTCCATGTTAGGCAGAGCCCCTCACTGACACTCTTCAACAGGAATCTTGTCAAGTGGATGGATGATCGTAGATGTACACTGGGGGTCTTCACTGTGTCATGTCCAGACAGAGGCACAGTAAAGTAAATCATAAATGGCCATAATATTCACATAGCAAGGGGTGGTGAAAGCCACACACACTCTGGCTAGGCTTATAAATGCCCTAGGGTGGATAGCCTAGTATGAACCTATGAACCTATGAAGATACAAATTGTACAAGACACTAAGGATAATCACAAGGCTTTCTCAACTGATGGTAGGAACCTTGTTGGGAATTCATGGATATGCTCTGAATCACTCAAATATTACAAACAACATACCAAACACATACATATATTGCCAACATACAACCTGACAGGTGCAGTGCAAACCCCCCCCCCCCCAGAATGCAAAATATCTATCCCAGCAGACTGCTGGCCCCCTGACATTGCAGATGCTGAGTTAACAGCCAGCATCTACAAAGCAAAACACACAGCAGCAATGGCATGAGATGGTGTCCTGGGCTGAGTCCAACATGGACTCAAAGAAGAATGGAATGCCAAATCACACTACTGCTCAATGTCAGCCTTACCACAGGATATGTACCCAAAGAGCAGTGTACAACAACAGTGGTCCTTCTCAACAAAGGTGTTGCCTGAATGGATACTGCAAACTACCACCCCAGAATCCTGACAAGCTTGGTCTGCACAGCTATGGAAAGGATCAGCATGTACCGCAGACATAAAGATATTGGGGACCTACTGACACCGGACCCTACCCAGTGTGGCTTTCTTAAGTGCAGATCCTGCCCCTAAACATGTTTGACTCATTTGAAACAGTCATTAAGGTCATTGATGAGGGCAATGTGGTCCACACAGCATAGCTGGACCTTGCAAAGGCTTCCATACAATACCCCACATGTTCATTATAGATAGGCTAACCAGCTTAAATATAAACCTCTATGTCAGTAGAGGGGTTGCAAACCAGACCAAGGACAGAACTGACATGGTCAGACATGCTGCAGCCATGTCAGACTACAAACCAGATATAACTGGCATCCCACAAGGCTTAGTCCTGGGACCTCCCTCGTTTGGTATATATGTCCCATAGATACAGGCCAACATGGAAGGACTGTGTCTGAACATGTTTGCAGAGGACTACAAACTGGCCACCATATCTGACCCTCCAGCTGACACAAGCATCCCACAAAAGGGCCACATAGAAACAGACAACTGGTGCCATAGCCATGTCAGCAAGCTAATTGCAGAAAAGTGTATAGTCAACCCCTGTGGATATACAGTAAGTGCCCACCAATTACCACATAGGTGTTAACCCATTAAGTTCTTAACATGTAATGAGAGACCTGGGGACACAAGTTGATAGATATCTTGCATTGGACAAACATGTGGCTGTAGTGGTTACAGAAACATACCATATACCCATCTATCATTAAGGTTGTCAGATCTAGATAAGGGGAGGTCATTGTGGCTCTGCAGTCATCCTTCATCAGCATTACAATTGACTACAATAGCCCCTGTGGGATGTACCTCAGCAGACACCTCCATCAACGGTAAAGTCCCCAAAAGTACCTCACCAGGAGTATCAAAGAGCTTGAACAGATGCCATGTGTTGCCTGATTAAACAAACTGCAGCTCCACACACTGCCATACTGCCCACCCAGAGGCAAGCTGTGCCTGATGTATAAAGCCATGTCCAAGCTGGAATCAATGAACATGCTGCACCTTGTACAATCTGAATGGCAGTGAGCTATGCACATGAGAGACCTGAACCCCAGCACTGACATACATAGGACAAGCTGTACTGAATGATCCATAACACAGAAGCCACCCCGACTCATGAGTAAACTCCCAGTACAGGTTAGCCAGAGAGTCACTCATCGACTCTCCTCAAGAGGAATCTTGATGAGTGGATGGGAGATGGTAGGTTTACTCTGGGTATCACTGTTATGTCATGGGTAGACGGAGGCACAGTATACTAACCATGACATATGTCATGGCAAACTCCACTTACAATGTGTGTCAAAGGACAAACACACTCTCCGACTAGCATTAGAAATGGCCTAGGGCACATCGCTAGTGTTTGCCAATGTACACCTATGTTGTGGAATACACTACCAATGTTGGACAAGCCTGGTTTAAGTAGTTCATATCTGAACATAATGCAACATGGTCAGATATGCACAACTGGACCCTAACCAGGCTGTTGAACTCACTATGAAAATGTAAAGCAGTGATAGGACTAAAAGCCAGGATACTGTCCACCACAGTAAAAGTACTGAACCAGTGCACTATACGGTACTACATTGTTAGGTCAGTATGAAAGGATGTTGACAACTGTATGCAAAGTATCCCATGCAAACCCTGCAGGCACAGTATAATCCCTGTTGTGTTCAGACACAAAGCAGTTGGACAGTAACTACACAACATGACACACAACACACAACCATAAACGTGAGATATTGTTGAAGTTCACACTCATCCACAAATGTGGTGGGCTGCAGAGTTCAACATATGGAAAGCTCACACTGGGCATGTTCGCACACTTTGATAAATGAGACATATGTCAGACAACATGCCATGGGAAGCCTGAACTTGGCATGCTCACACACTTAGGCCAAATCTCAGTTTAGCAGTTGGCCACACATATCTGGTATTCGTACGTGTTATTCCAGGAACCAACCACATTACAGCAATCTGCCCAGTGCACACAGTTAAATGACTACAGAGACATACGTGATATAGTGGATCCCTCCCATATTCAAACATCTTCCACAGATACACAAGTTGTTCATAGAAACAGGGAATGCTATGGCAATAAAGACCTGCAAACAGTCTATCAACAACAAATATTGTGCATCTGACAATTAAACATATGGATGTAGAGGTCAACACTAGGTTGTTTGCCCTAGGGAATGACAGCTTAGCCAGAGTGTGCTTGGCGTCTGCCTCCCCAGTACAAGTACAGTGGAAGAGGCCAAATCTCCCAATAATGCAAATAGCACGCTCTGCTACTGCGTCTCTCACTACTGTCATAGCACAGTTAGTTATGGCTTTGAATTCCACACATGCCACGTGTGTTTTTGTCACACAGAATGCCCATGTGTGTGGGTTGTTGTTCACAATAATGCATGACATCGATTAAACCAGTAATGGCAATGGACACAGATGATGTATGTGTGTGCCTAATACACATATGTACCTGTGACCTTCAATAGTTCCCATGTCTGACACCTGCCACATGTGAATACATGGTATTTGCTCTGGATAACATTATGACTGTGGTCTTCTGTGCGGGTGCTGCATGTGGTATGTGTATATACAGTGTGAGATGTATATGGTATCATCCTAGCAGCGAGGGATACACATCTGGTCTGGGGCATATAGTCTACATGTTGTTGATGAACAGGTGCTGCATGTTTTCACCTGTTGTGGAAGTGGTAACAAGTTGTTCCATAGCAATGCAGTGACTACATGCTAGGAACCTTTCAGCTAGGGTGTTATAGCTACAGTAATTCATCAGCATTCAGTAATACATCAGCATTCCTGGTGAGGGTATGATGCCAACCAAGGTCAGGGTCATTCCAGCCTGTGCCACATGCTCAGAAAGCCCTTCCATGTTCCCTATCACATAGTCCAGGGAGGTACATCACAGGTCAGCCATAGTGGCATAGACAATGACTGAGTCATATGTGTCCATGCCTCTGACTGACCTGTATGCTTGTGTTACGTGGTGGACCAGAGTGTGACCTTCACTTTGTCCAGCCTGGTGAGCGGGACCTCCCTGTACTGGACAATGAAGGTACCTAACACAACTGTAGCAGGTGTGTTGTCTAGCTGTACAGGCTGTGACTGTTTGGCACACAGGATTTGTGCGCTATGCGTTGCATGTGCTGTGTTCTGGCTTAACGTATGCCTGTGTGCCAGCTGCAGAGGTGTCTGCTGCTCAGGCAGGATGCTATTCTGAGGCTCCATGAATAGCCCAGTGTGTTCACGTGTTTGGATTGCTGTCAGTGTAGGTCTACATCAGACTGGTATTGTAGTCACTGTAGTATTTCATGCCAACTGACAGGCTATGCCAGTACTGGGTTCAGCGTGCTTAGTCCCCAGTTTGGCTATGTGGTTGCATCTCATACATGTGCTGTATGTCCATGTGTAGGGGAGAGGGTTGACTGTGTACATGTGGCAGCTGTGACATTGCCACATGACCCACGTATTCCACAACTGTACCATAGAGGTGACTGACAAGTGACCTTTGCACATGCTACCATAGTATTGTGATTGCCATGGTGATTAAAAGCACATAGGGCCAATGGGGAACAAGGTACATAGGTTCATAGGTTCATAGGTTCATACTAGGCTATCTGCCCTAGGGCATTTATAAGCCTAGCCAGAATGTGTTTGGCTTTCGCCACCCATTTTAAATTTATTTTGCTATGCCCTTTTCCGAGGTTAGTATACTGTGCCTCTGTCTAACAGTGACACAGAAGTGATGCCTGGGGTAAACCTATGATCTCCCATCCACTCATCAAGATTCCTCCTGAAGAGAGTCAATGAGGGACTCTGCCTAACCTGGACTGGGATTTTATTCCAGAGTGAAGGGAGCCTCTGGGTTATGAATCTGTCCCTCTAGCATTTCCTATTTATTTCAGTGCTGAGGTTCAAGTCTCTCGAGCGCGTAGCTCAATGGCATTTGGATATTCTGAGGTGCAGCATGCCCATTAATTCCGGGTTGGACATGGCTTTATACGTCAGACACAGATCGCCTCTGAACAGGCGGTATGCCACTGAGTAGAGCTGGAGTTTCTTTAACCGGGCAGCATATGGCATCTGTTTGAGCCCTTTGATCCTCTTGGTGAGGTACTTTTGGGGTCTTTCCAGTTGCTGCCGGTGTCTGGTAAGGTACATCCCAACAGGGGCATTGTACCCAATTATGGGCCTGATGAGGGATGAGTAAAGAGGCACGATGACCTCCCCTGATCTAGATGTGAATCCCTTCATGATGAGGTGGGCTATATAAAATGTTTTTCTAACCACTTTGGCCCTGTGGTTGTCAAATGAGAGATTGCTATCAACTTGGGTCCCCAGGTCCCTAATTACTTATTCTGTACTTAATGGATTACCACCTATGTGGTAATTTGTGGGCACTTTGTTTTTGCCAAAGGGGATGACTATACACTTTTTGGCATTTAGCTTGAGGCCATGGCTCTGGCACCAGTTGTCTGTTTCTATGAGGCCCTTTTGGAGGATGCTTGTGTTGGCTGGAGAGTCGATTATGGTGCCCAGTTTGCAGTCATCTGTGAACTTGGTCAGCCACAGTCCTTCCGTGTTGGCCTGTACCTCCGAGAAATATATACCAAACAAGAGAGGTCCCAGGACTGAGCCTTGTAGGACACCACTTGTAACTGGTTTGGATTCTGACATGGCTCCAGCAATTCTAACCATGTGGGTTCTGTCCTTGAGCCAGTTTGCAATCCATCTAGTGACACAGGGGTTTATATTTAAGCTGGTGAGCTTCTCTATAATGCCCGAGTGGGGTATTGTATCGAAGGCTTTTACGAGGTACAGGTAGGCTGTGTGGACCACCTTCCCCTTGTCAATGGCCTTGGTGACTGTTTCAAAGAAATCAACCAGGTTTAAGAGGCAGGATCTGCCCTTAATAAAGCCAAACTGGGTAGGATCCAGTGTCTGTAGGACCCCAACATCTTTATTTATGAGGTCCATGATCATCCTTTCCATAGCTTTGCAGACCAAGCTAGTCAGGCTTATGGGGCGATAGCTTCCAGGATCCGTCGAGGCACCACCTTTATGAAGAGGAACCACTGTTGCTGCATGCCACTCTTTGGGCACATATCATGTAGTAAGGCTGAGATTGAACTGTAGTTTTATGTTTGGGTTTCGCTCTTCTCAGAGTTCATGTAGGATACAGCCCGGGACACTGTCTCGTCCCATTGATGCTGTGTTTTTTGCTTTGGAGAGGGCAGCTCTTACCTGAGCATCTGAGATGTCAGGGGGGCAGCACTCTGCTGGGATAGATATTTGCCCTTTTGGTGTGGAGGGGGGGGAGAAGTTTGCGCTGCACCTGTCAGCTAGGATGTTGGCAATGTCTGTGGGTTCGGTGTTTCTTTTGTCATTTTGGACTAATTCTGAGCATATCTGGGAAGTACCACCCAGGTACCTAACATAACTAAAGAAAGCCTTGTGATTATCCTTAGTGTCCTGTGCAATTTCCTCTCGAAGCTGGCCTTAGACAATTTTATGAGTGCCCGTAGTTTTTTGCTAATACTGATTAGTGATGCCTTCCCTTTTTGGGATTTTGCTCTATCATTTAGTAGCTTCCTCCTTCTATTGTATAGTTTGTTTATGGCTAGGGTCCACCAGACAGGACGTCTGCCTTTGGAGGATTGGATCTTGGTTTTATTTGGGATCGCATGATCCATGCATTCCTGAAGGTGTCCATACAATGCGTTTACAGAGGATTCTGCGGTCTGGGCTGTATTTTCCACAGGGCTGCAGACTTTGAAGGATTCCACCTTGGTTTTGAAGAGTGTGAATTTGCTTTAGAGAAGTTTTTCACTGTGGTTTTCTGGGCAGGGGTTGGGGTTGGGATGTGAATATCCAGTGAGATTAGTTTATGGTCTGATCTTACCAGTGAGGGATACACTTCTGGTCTGGAGCATAGAGTCCCCATGTTGGTGATGATCAGGTCCAGTATGTTTTCCCCTCTTGTGGGAGTGGTAACAAGTTGTTCCATAGCATTTGAGTTTATAAATTCTAGGAACCTTTGGGCTAGGGTGTTGGAGCTAGAGTAATGCTCCAGGTCTATGTTTGGGTAGTTGAAGTTGCCCAATATAATGGTGTTTGGAGAGACCTTCATATTTTCCAGTGTTCTCAGGTAGGCCGAGTGGGGTTCCTGGGTTTGGGAGGGTGATCTGTAGCAGGCTATAACCTGGAAGGCAGTTTTACCCACTGTTAGTTGCACATGGATAGTCTCTGATGCTTCGTGCTTTGCCACCAACCTGGAGGTGTGGGTATCTTTGATGAATATCGATACTCCCCCTCCTTTTGTGGTTTGGCCCATGTTTTGTGGCCAAAAAGCATGGTATGAGGTATAACCTGGTAGTTCTGGGGTGCTCTCGGTAGCCCTGAACCAGGTATCTGTTACTGCACAGATATCGATGTTCTCCATGCTAAGGAGAGTTTCGAGTGCATGCATCTTGATGTTTAGACTTCTGGCATTGAGTAGCATTACTCTTATTCTTATCCCTTGTGATACCTATGGAGGTGGGTTTGTCCTTTGAGCCTTGCCTAAAAAAGCCACTATGGGGGTAGCAAGAGCCTTTGCCAATATCCGAAAGCCCAAAGGTGACAGGTGCAAGCCGTCCCTAGCGAAGCAGGTGGTTCAACAGAAGGTGAGTATTTGAGGGTGTAGTGCCTGTGATTAGTTAGCACTGGCATATATGACTGCTCAGTGGACAAATGCCAGGTAAGTCATATGCAATGTGTCACAGGCACCGTACATGTGAACAGGACAAACAGCGACGTTCTGTCAAGTGAGACATGGACATACATATAGTAAGCTATGCAGGTGTCACTAGGAGTCCACAGAAGCTCTTTAACTCTGCATTGCAGGTAGGATCAGTGTTCCAGGGTAACTGCAAGCAAACATGCATACAAACAAAGCTACAGTAAGCAGGGCTGCATGTAGTCCATTGTACAACAAACAAGCTGTACCACTTCCAGTAGGTAACAGTGCAAATATGCAGGCACTATACACATGTACATAGAAATACACAGGTCAGATGGCTAGGGTCCATTCTCAGCGCACACAAGTGTACAGACCATGTACCGTCAAAATGTACAATAACTGGATGGAAGCCCAGGTGCTCATACCCGCAGTAATACACATGTCAAATAACAGACACTGAGCCTTCACTCAGTGGTTCCATACTTAGTAGGATGTATGGTACCTGGCCTGCCACCACAGTATCCCTGACATGTATGGGGATTCTCCCTCCTGTGACAGTTAGTTTTGTGTGTTGGGGCTGTCTAGCATGGTATGAGATGTGAGCTTGCAGTGCTAGGGTGCTCCTGTATGTCCTGTACCAATCGTGTAGTACTGCACACATATCAACATCCTCAAACATCCGCATTGCAGAGTCCAGTGTGGGCAACATGCCACTTGCAGTTTACATGTCCATCATTGCGTATCAATACTTTCATTACCTTATCCCCTGTGCTACCTATGTATGTAGCCATCTGTTGACATCCTTACCACCAGTATGCCAACATGTGCAGATGATACACTATGGTACTTACCATGGGTGTAGACAACAGTACATGACAATCATACCCTTACTGCATCAGGCATGCTGGGATATACCCACAATTATATCAGCACACAGTACTGTTAACAACATGATACTATTACTACACGTCTATGTAATCACCCTGTGCATCAGCAACATGTTAACCTGCACTGATGTTACAGATTGCAGGAGGTGGCCCAGTTTCATCATATGCACAGGGTGTGAACTTGGTATGCCTGAGTCAGCCACCGATACCATCAATTGACATATATGTGTATGTGTGTTGGTGAGGGACAGCAGTACAAGGTGGGGCAATGTTGATGCAGTGTGTGCATGTATGCGGTAGCCCTAGGTGTTGTCAATTCGCATGTGTGTATGGATGCACACAGTTCCACCTCATGGCTGCCATATGCTGGTGTTTGTGGACAGCCACAGACTGTACCTGCCAGGTCATACAGATCAGTGTCTCTGGCCATGGACACGGTACCTGTGCCTTGCAGGGGTGCTATGGACCGTATCCGGTACCAACCCAGACTGGGTACTGTCATCAGAAGCAGGTGTTCTTTGACTGGACACAGATCCCTGTCGGGCCTGGCCAGAGCCACGTGCATGTGGTCTCCTGGGGTGGTCTGATGACAGCACAGACCCAGCATTGCTGGGGCTGCTGCTGGCACTATGGGGGCAGCCACGGCCCTGTTGTCATCCGCGATGACTGCCAGCTGCTGCTGTTGCTGGTATATGCCCACGTCGATGCCTCAACTGTCCACCATCGCCCTGGCTCATGGACATGTAGTTGTGGAACCGGTCTAATATGTCCCCACAACGTCTGTCTATGACATCGGTGAAATTACGGATGGCAGCCGCAATGTCACGCATACTGTCAGTCATGGCTGTGCGACATGCTGCCAGCTCCCTCAGACCCTGTCTGGTGTACTGTTCCATACGTGACTGTGCCTGCATGACAGCCCGAAACATAGCTGAGGTTGTAAGACCTCTGTGGGCACGTTTGACAGGGGCAGTACGCCCATGGATGCTCCCACGAGAACCCCTGGACATCTGTCTGTGTGGTACCATCTCAGGGCCATGCCCATGGCTGCTGTGTGGGGACACATGTGCCACAGATACCACATTACCCTGGTCAATGCCCACTGTATCCTGTCCATCACCTAGGGACATTGGTGACAAAGGGTTTATTGGCAGGATAACTGTGCGCATTGATGGGGTTGACAGCTGTGTACTGTCAATTGGCTGACCAATGATGGACCCTGGCATACCTTCCTGTGCCATTACACAGATGTCATCATTATCAGTACCCATGGCACCTGATTCAGGTTCCCTGCTGCATGACACCAGAGCAGCACCAGAACCTGTGGGAGGGAAACAGGAAACACAGTTTACAATGTCTACACAATATTACCAGTGATGCACACATCCACACATGCACAGGTCCACACATGCACACATGCACACATGCACAGGTGCACACATACATGCACACATGCACATGCACACATGCACATGCACAGGTGCACACATGCACACATATGCACAGGTGCACACATGCACACATGCACACATGCACACATGCACACATGCTGCATGCATGCACACATGCACAGGTGCACACATGCACACATGCACAGGTGCACACATGCACACATGCACACACACATGCACACAGTTGCACACAGTTGCACACTACTCAGTATACGAGATATCAACACACAGACACACCTGCATGCATACACAGAGCACTACTCAGTGAGCCTAATATTACTATTACTATCAAGACTATTAAAGGTATTGTTAATACACACCCACCAGCATGGATAGGCTGCATTGCTGTTACACCGGAGGGACCTGCAGAAGTGAGGAAACTAATGTCAGTGGGCACAACTGTGCCATTGTTACTGAGTATGATACAGGTCAGTAGTACAACAGTCATCTTTCACAGGTCAGCTGCTGATATTGAGAATATCACACTTGCAGATTATATACTATGATGACAGCTACAAACCAAGGACACACCTCACACATGCATTAACTACCAGTGTACACAACAGTCAACTATACATATGGCATATTACCTGCACGCTCATAGTCTTGCTGCTGCGTGGCTCCAGCCTCCATCATAATGCATGTCTGCTGCTGTTGTTGTTGTTGGCGGGCTGAAGCCACAACACTTATGAGCAGTCCCTCCAGTCTGGTGAGTGGGGGATGTGTAGCCACCCCACCACCTGTGGCAACCTGTTGCTGTGGATATCCGACACACGCTGACGGACATTTCTGATTAAATCACTGCAGTGATGTTGTACCTGCTCATATGTCCTATTATGCGTGCCTATGTCATTTACCCGACGGACCAGGTCTTGCCACAGTGCAGCCCTCTCCTGCTGATTCTGGTTGGTGCGGGAAAAGAGTATTTCATAATCCCGCACCAGGCTCTGGTGTATCTCCTCATCCTCAGCTGCTGAGTAAGCTGGATTGTGCTGGTGAGCCATGGTCCTGAAAAAGGAAATAACATGATATCAGCAAAATATGTCAGCAGAATTTGGCACACATACTACACATGCTACTTGACTGTTGTGATACAACATATCTCACATATATAGCATCTGTCTGTCTATTGGTGGATACACATGTAAATGGCCAGGTATCAGTGCTCAGCCAACAACTGTGCAACAGTACCTGGCACACTCCATACAACATACTACCAAACCCCAGCAGTCAGAACACTGATTCAGGTCCAAAGCACCTCCTCACTCTGGAGGTTTGTATCGAGGTACTGTATGGGGTACATCATCAACTACTGTGAGCTGACCACAAACTAATTGCCCTGGATATACATATCCCACTTCCACCACCAGCACAAATGACTATAGTGAATAACATTTCAAATGCAAACTTTACACTTTGTAACAGTGACATGGTATCCTTTCAGCCCACTGGGCCAGTGGAAGACACAACCCACAATGCTGACCCCTTCACAAATTATTTTTACGGACATCTCCGAGAATGCATGGATCATGCAATCCCATATAAGACCAAGACACTCTCCACAAAGGGACAGCATCCTGTCTGGTGGACCCCAGCCATAGACAGATTGTATAACAAAAGATGGAAGCTACTGCAAGACAGAGCATAATTCCATAAAGGGAAGGCATGTCTGATCAGCACTAGTAAGGAGCTATTTTCTCTCATACAAACATCCATGGGCAACTTTGAGAGGAAATCAACAGGGACACTACAGATAACCACAAGGCCTTCTTCAGTTATGTTAGCAACCTGGTCAGAAACCCTCCACTATGCTCATAGTTAGTACACAACAACAAATAATTCCCTGAACCCACAGATATTGGCAACATTGTGGCAGACAGGCTCAGTGCAGGTCCCCCCCTCCCCCAAAATAAGACATACTTATCCCAGCTGACTGTAACCTCCCTGTCATCACAGATGTCCAGGTGAGAGCCGCCCTCAGGAAAGCAGGATACACAACATGAATGGGACCTGATGGTATCCCCGGTTGCATACTACATGAACTCCAAGAGGAGCTAAACACACATATAGAAGTGCTATGTAACACTAGCCTGACTACAGGATATGTACCTGTACACTGGCGCACAGCAGCAGTGGTTCCACTACACGAAGGTGGCACCTCTGCATACCAATACAATACAACACAATACAATACATTACAATACAATACAATATGCTATTGCCCCTGGGACTACAGCAGCATACTGTTCTGCTACCCTGACCATTGTGACACATGTGATGTGATGGTACCTGCTTCTGACAAACAGTTACACAGGGTAACTCATATGGCATATTACCTATCTGACTAATATTCAAGAGGGGTATGTGTGACATGTACTCATGGGGAGTCTTGCTTCTTAACACTGTGTGGTTTATTGCAGGGTATGTCTTATCTGTGGGTAGGAACCTGTACCTCCACCATGTGCTCTCTATTGCAGTGTCACGGATGACACACAGCAGTCATGTAGGTTGTGGATGGTGTGAGGTGTTACTATGGTTGTTGGACATCTGTCATGGGTGTGACTTAAGTATGTAAATCCAGGAGTGGTAACCTCTATGTGGGTAGTATGTGTGTACTCTGTGGTGTTGTCAGTCACTGTGCATTGGTAATGTGTTTGAGTGCATTGTCACAGTATTGTACATGTCACTGTGTCCTTCTCCATATCTGTAGCTGTCATGTGAGGTACATACCATGGCAGCCATTATGTGGTGTGGAGGGGTACACTGACCTACATGTCCATAGCTGACACACCATGTCTGCTGACACATACCATGTGCAGGTATTCCAGGAATAGTGTGCCACTGTGAATATCATTGGGGGACTATTGTACACATTTATGACCCTGTTCACCCCTGACACATGCAGTGGTGGTCAGCCAATCACATATCTGGTGGTTACTGGTGTAGGTGATTTGAAAAGGTGTATGGTACTCCAGTTTTGACACTGGTGTTCACTCCATGCCTTTGTCACCAGGCACCTGTTGCAATACATCTGTACACATGTGCCTCACTCAGAATATATACACATCTCTCTCTCTCTCTCTCTCTTTATATCTATATATATATATATATATATATATATATATATATATATATATATATATATATATATGTCTGTATATATACATATATATATATATATATATATATATATATATATATATATATATATATTAAAATTTTTATAATTTTTTTGGGGGGGGGGGAAGGGGGGGAAAAGGGGGGGGGGGGGGGAAAACCCCCCGTTTTTTGGGGCCCCTTTTTTTTTTTTTTTTTTGGGCCCCCCGGGGCGGGGGGTTTTTTTTTTTTGGTTTTTTTTTTTTAAAAAACCCAAAAATTTTTTTTTCCCCCCGGGGGGGGTTTTTTCCCTTTTGGGTTTTGGGGGTTTTTAAAAAAAAGGGGAAAAAAAGGGAAAAAGGGAATTTTTTAAATTTTTTTTTTTTTTTTTTTTTTTCCCCATTTTAAATTTTTGGTTTTTCCCTTTTTTTTTTTCCTTTTTTAAGGAAAAAACCCCCCTTTTTTTTGTTTCCCTTTTTTTAAAAATTTTTTTTTTTCCCTTTTTTTTTTGGGTTTTTGGGGGGGGTTTTTGGGGGGTTTTTCCAAAAATTTTTTTCCCCCCCCCCTTTTTGGAAAATTTTTTTTGGGGGGTTTTTTTTTTGGGCCTTTTTGTTTTTTTTTGGGGGGGGGTTTAAAAAATTTTTTTTTTTGGGGGAAAAAAAAAACCCCCTTTTTGGGGGGTTTTTTTTAAAAAATTTTTTTTAAAAGGGCCCTTTTAAAACCCCCTTTTTTTTTCCCTTTTTTTTTTTTTTTCCTTTTTTTTTTGGTTTCCCGGGGGGGGAAAAAAGGGCCCTTTTTTTAAATTTTAAATTTTTTTTTTTTTTTTTTTATTTCCCCTTTTTTTTTTTTTTAAATTAAATTTTTTTAAGGTTTTTTTCCCAAAAAATTTTTTTTTTCCCCCTTTTAAAAATTTTTTTTTTTTTTAAAATTCCCCCCCTTTTTGGTTTTTTTTTTAAAATTTTTAATTTTTTTTTTAAAAAAAAAAAAAAAAATTTTTTTCCCCTTTTCCCTTTTTTTAAATTTTTTTTTTCTTAATTTTTTTCTTTGGGGGATTTTTTTTTTTTTTTGGCCGGAAAAAGGGCCCCCCCCAATGGTTAATTTAAAATTTTTGGGTTTTTTTTTTTAAAAAAAAACCCCCCCCCCCCCCCTTTTTTTTAAATTTCAAAAAAAGGGGCCCCTTTTTAAAATTTTTCCCCCGGGGGGTTTTTTCCCAAAACCTTTTAAAAAACCCCCCCCAAAAACCCCCCTTTCCCCAAAAAAAAAAAAAGGTTAAAAAAAAAACCAAAACCCCCAAACCTTTAAAAAATTTCCCCCCCTTTTTTAAAAAAAAAACCCCCCCCCCTTTTTGGGGGGCCCCCCGGGCCCCCCCCAAAAAATTTTTTGGGAATTTTAAACCCGGGCCCCCCCCCTTAAAAAAAAATTTAAAATTTTGGGGGGGCCCCCCCCCAAAAAAAAACCCGGGGAAAAAAAGGGGAAAAAAATTTTTTTTAATTCCCCCAAAAAAAAAAATAAAAAACCCCCCCAAAAAAAAAAAAACCCCCAAAAAAACCCCCCAAAAAAACAAAACAAAACAAAAAAAAAAAGGGGAAAAAAAAGGGGAAAAAAACCCCCGGGGGCCCCCCCCCGGGGTCCCCCCCCCAAAAAAGGGGTTTTGGAAGGGGGGGTTTTTAAAAAAAAAAAAACAAAACCCCCCCCCCAAAAAAATTTTTGGGTTTTTAAAAACCCCCCAAAAAAAGAAAGGGGGTCTCCCGGGGTTTCCCCGGCCCAGAACCTTTCAAAAGGGGGGCCCCCCAAAAACCAAAATTTTTAACAATTTTTAAAATTTTTGGGAAACCCCAAAAAAAAAAGGGGGGGTTTTTTTAAAAAAACCCCCCAAAAATTTTTGGGGGTTTTCCCCCCCCTGGGGAAAAGGGGAAAAAACCCCCCCCCGGGTTTTAAAACCCCCCCCAAAAAAAAAAAAAAAGGGGGAAAAAAAGGGGGGGCCCCCAAAAATTTTTTTAAAAACCCCTTTGGGGGGAAAACCCAACCCCCCAAAAAAAAAAAAAACCCCAAAAGGGAAAAAAACCCCCCCAAAAAACAAAAAAAGGGGTTTTAAAAAAAACCCCCCCCCCCCCCTTTTTTTTTTTTAAAAAAGGGGGGGCCCTTTCCCCCAAAAAAACCACAGGAAAATTTTAAAAGGGGAACCCCCCTTTTTTAAAAAAGGGGAAAAAACCCCGGGCCCAAAATTTTCCCCCCCCAAAAAAAAATTCTGGCCCCCCAAACCCTTTTTTAAAAAAAAAAAAAAAAACCCCCCCCCCAAAGGGGGAAAAAAAAAAATTTCCCCAAAGGGGGGGGGAAAAAAAAAAAAAACCCCAATTGGGAAACAACCAAAAATTTAAAAAAACCAACCCCCCCCCCCCCCAAAAAAAGGAAAAATTCCAAACCCCAATTTTAAAATTTTGGGGTTTTTTCCCCGGGGCCCCCAAAAAAAAACCCAAATTTTTTTAAAAAAAAACCCCCCCCCCAAAAAAAAAAAAAAAACCCCCAACCACCCCACAAGGGGGGGGCCCCCCAAAAAAAAAAAAAAAGGGGGGGGGAAAAAAAAAAAAAAAAAACCCCCGGGGGGGGTTTTTTTAAAAAAAAACCCCCAAAAAAAATTAAAAAAAAACAAAAAATTTTTCCCCGGGGAAAAAAAAGGGGCCCCCCCCGGTTTTTTAAAAAAAAACCCCCAAACCCCCCTTTTTGGGAAATTAGGGAAATTTACCCCCCAAAAAAAAAAAAACCCCCCCGGGGGGCCCCCAAATTTTTTTGGGGAACCCCCCCCCGGGAAAAATTTTTTCCCTAAAAAAAAAAGGGGGGAAAAAAACCCAAAACCCCCCAAAAAAAAACAATTCCCCCTCCCCCCAAAAAAAAACCCTTTCCCCCGGGGGGGAAAAAAAAAAAAAAAAAAAAAAAAAAAAAAAAACCCCCCCCCCCTTTTTTCCCCCCCCAGGTTTTTTGGGGGGGGGTTTCCCCCAAATTTTTTTTTAAAAAAAAAAAAAAAAAAATTATAAAACCCAAAGGGCCCAAAAAAAAGGGCCCCCCCAAAAAAAAAACCCAAAAAATTTTTCCCCCCTTTTAAAAAAACCCCTTAAAAAAAAAAAACCCCCAAAAAAAAAAAAAGGGGCCGGGAACCCGGGCCCCCCCCCAAAAAACCCTTCCCCTTTTTTTTTTGGGCCCCCAAAAGGGGGGAAAAAAAAAGGGAAAACCCCCCCAAAAAAACCCCGGGGAAAAAATCCCCCTTTTTGGGGCCAAAAAAATTTTTTTAAAAAAAAAAAAAAAAATTTTCCCAAAAAAAAAATTTTTTAAAAAAAACCCTTTTTGGAAAAAAGGGGGGGGCCCCCGGGAAAAAATTTTTTAAAAAAAAATTTTTCCCCCCCCTTTAAATTTTCCCCCCCCCCCCTTTTTTTTAAAAAAAAAAAAATTTTTGGGGGGAAAAAAATCCCCCTTTTTTTAAATTCCCGGGAAAAAAAAAACCCCCCCCTTTTTTAAAAAAAAAGGGGGGAAAAATTTTTTTCCCGGGTTGAAAACAGCTATACAATCTCAGCCTCACTACAGGATATGTGCCCACAGAATGGCGTACAGCAACAGTGGTTCCACTCCACAAAGGTGGAGCCTCTACGGACCCTGGAAACTATCGCCCCATAAGCCTGACTAGCTTAGTCTGCAAGGCTATGGAGAGGATCATCATGGAGCTCATAAACAAATACATTGGGGACCTACAGACACTAGATCCTACCCAGTTTGGCTTTGTCAAGGGCAGATCCTGCCTTTTGAACCTGGTTGACTTCTTCGAAACAGTCACCAAAGCCATAGATGAAGGGAAGGTAGTCCACACAGCCTATCTGGACCTTGCAAAGGCATTTGACACAATACCCCACTCGGGCATCATAGATAAGCTATCCAGCTTAAATATAAACCCCTATGTCACAAGATGGGTCGCAAACTGGCTCAAAGACAGAACCCACAGAGTGAGAGTTGCTGGAGCCATGTCAGACTCGAAACCGGTCACAAGTGGCATCCCACAGGGTTCTGTCCTGGGACCACTCTTGTTCGGTATATACTTTTCGAGGTACAGGCAAATGTGGGAGGACTATGGCTCACCAAGTTCGAGATGACTGCAAACTGGGCACCATAATCAACTCTCCAGCTGACACAAACATCCTTCAAAAAGGTCTCACAGAGACAGATAACTGGTGCCAGCACCATGGTTTAAAGCTAAATGCCAAAAAATGTATAGTCATACCCTTTGGCAAAAACAATGTGCCCACAAATTACCACATAGGCAGAAACCCATTAAGTACAGAGAAAGTTATTAGGGACCTGGGGACCCAAGTTGATAGCAATCTCTCCTTTGAAAACCACATTGCCAAAGTGGTTAGCAAGACCTTCTACATAGCCCACCTCATCACGAAGGGTTTCACATCTAGATCAAGAGAGGTAATTGTGCCCCTTTATTCATCCCTCATCAGGCCCATCATAGAATACAATGCCCCTTTTGGGATGTACCTTACCCGACACCTGCAGCAATTAGAAAGACCCCAAAAGTATCTCACCAAGAGGATCAAGGGTCTCAAACAGATGCCATATGCTGCTCGGTTAAAAAAACTCCAGCTCTACTCAGTTGCATACCGCCTACTTCGAGGCGATCTATGCCTGACATACAAAGCTATGTCAAATCCAGAATTAATGGACATGCTCCACCTCAGTAAATCTAAATCCCTTAGAGCCACACTCGAGGGACTTGAACCTCAGCACAGAAATAAATAGAACTTGCTGGAGGGACAGGTTCATAACCCAGAGGCTCCCTTCGCTCTGGAATAGAATTCCAGTTCATGTGAGGCAGAGCACCTCACTGAATCTCTTCAAGAAAAATCTTGATAGGTGGATGGGGGATTGTAGGTTTGTCCCAGGGATTACTCCCGTGTCACTATTAGACAGAGGCACAGTAAACTAAACCTTAAAAAGGGCACAGTATACTCAAATCAAGGGGTGGCGTAAGCCATACAGAATTGGGCTAGGCTTATAATTGCCCCAGGGCAGATAGCCTAGTATAAACCTATGAACCTATGAACCTATATATCTATATCTGTATGTGTGTATTACATATATATGTTTGTACATATTCTATCTATCTACATCTGTCTATGTATTCCTACATCTCTCTATGTATACATATATACATATTATATATATATATATATATATATATATATATATATATATATATATATATATATATATATATATATACATACATAGATATATTGACATACATACGTATCCATATGATAGATAGGTATATCAACATGTTTGTTTACAAAACTGTATACACACACTAACATACTGCTAAACATACATAACTGTGAAACCTACTTTGTACATTGCACTACAACCTACATTCAACCTACATTGATATGTGCACATAGATGCTCTCACATACAAATGTATGTACAGCCTTCACTGATAGTTGCTGTATGTCCCCTGCCCTTTGCACATCTTCATATACATATGGATACAGACCAATGACACATATGGAGGGCTCACAGTATGTAGACTTTTATAGTATTACTTTACATTACCTGTGTTTGTCACAGCTGCTTGTGTTGCCATCTGGTTTTGTGTCCTGCTGCTCCACTTGCCAGTTGTCAGCTTTCAAGTGGTTGTTGCTGACCGGTTTTGTTTGTGTATGTTTAATTTTTTTTTGTTTTTCTCTGTCTCTCTCTCTCTCTCTCTCTGTCTCTCCCTACCTCCACAGGGTGCAATGAAAGTAGTGCATGTGTGGACTGGGAGTACAGCATGCTTTTGTAGGTATCTGCATATGTCCATGTGATGGCCTCTGCACCAATTGTTAGCCAGCATTTGCTAATTGCATGCAGCCAGTTGTGTACTGATTGCAGTTCTCACTGTGATTTCAGGACAGTGCTATAAAAAGGTATGTGAGATAGGTGTAGCCCTTTCAGATTTTAAGGGCAGGGACCATGCTGGTATGCTGTGGACACTGTTCTGTGAGTGTAAAGGTTAGTATCTCTCTCATATTTCCGGCTGTGTTGTAGATTAACATTTCTCCATTCATTTCTCCAGTTTCCTGTACTAAGTGTGTATGTACACTGACACCTAAGACTACTACTACTGTTAATGTGGGTGTGTGTGCTTTCCTGTGGGACATGTGGTGTAACTGGTGTATAGCAGTGGCTCTTGCACTTTGTTGCTATGGCTTCAATATTTGCCCTTTACATTCACTACTTGTATGCCTGCTAGGTGTCTTGACTGTAGTGTGTTGCTGTGGCATTCCTATTTTCCATGTACATTCACACCTTGGAATGCTTGCTATATCTGCTAGGGTGTTACTGCATGCAGTGTGGTCTGGCCATGATGTGGGCCTTGACATCTATTAGGGCATTTGCGTATGCTGCTGAGCAGGCCCCAGAGACTCTCAGGTGCATCTTTTATCTGCCTCATGGAATGGTACATATCAGTGGGGTACACCCATTAAATTGTCTGGTATTCTGCAGTTGTGACTGTGGGATAGCATGAGCATATGTATTACTACACTATTTCTGCCGTGCAAGTGGTGCATACTTTCAGTACTTCATAGTTACCATTGCATGTGTTGTAACACCTTTCTGCCTACTGTTTGTACACTTCACATGGAGTCTGTGGGGTATCCCTGTAACTCAGTCACTGTTTCTATGTCTAGGCTCTTAACTATTCAAATATGGCAGTGTCAGACCTCTCAAGTGTACAGATATTTGCAGGTTGTCCTCATTTCTGCCTCATATTTTGGTCAATATCTCATGAACAGCTCTTTCTGGCAAATCACTCTGGGCTCAAGTCAGACTATAGTGACAAACATTTAAGTTTCAGACTTCATACCCTTCCAAATATCCAACAAAATGCAGAACCTGTTACTCTCTGAACTGTCTAAGTTTGTTGTAACATTATTTGGAATATGTCCCTGTTTTTGGCCCTTTGCTCCACATATTTTATTTCTTAGTCCGGATGTGTTCCTGTAAGAGGTTGTGGGGTATGGGCAGTGATTATCCTGCTGTGAGTATGTGCGTGGCTTGCAAGGTGCTACAGTGACATTATTACCTACTAGCTACCAACTAGTATGGCTGTTTCTGTTCGCACACTACTATTATAGAAATCCACTAGATTTGACAGTAAATATACATGACATGCTTTGTGTACTACACATCCTATATTCCCTTTACAATAATTCCTACTATTACATGATATATTTATTGTAGCACAATGTTCTTATATAACTGTCATGGCTTAGTGGTAAGTCATGCAGACTACTGTTTCCTGGGTTCGGGACTGACAGTAGGATTTTTATTTTGCTTTTGAACAGACTACAGGACCTGTCATTCAGCGTGACTAATGCACTTTTAAGCAGTTGTAACCGGGTTAGCGCTGGTTTGCGCAGAGCTCCCGCATGCGCACTGGCATTCAGCTCTGCGCACACCCGCTTACAATCGCTTAAAAGTGCTTATTCTTGTGCACACCCGCGCTATTTTTTTTGAAAGAAATGAAAATTGGGAGACAGGAAAGTGGTGAAAAAGGGGTCACAAAGAGGGTAAGACAGTAGGGAAACAAGCTTGGGTTTTGCAGGAGGGATGTAGGTAAGGCCCATAGCTGCCCATTTCTTCATCAGCAACAGCTGTGCATATGTTTGTAATTTGGTGTGACATTTGAAACCTTCCACCCTTGAGAGAGGTGTAAGGACAACAATAATACTTGTTGTACAGCCAATTGTAATTGACAGTTTCCATGTCCAGCAGACATGTGTGCGAAATGGGCAGCTATGTATGGAGTGTAATTTTTTTGTGGGTACAGAGTGCCCTTTTTTTTTTTCAGGTGAGAGTGGTATGTCAGGTAAAGGAAGTCGGTATAGCTGGAGAGGTAGGTTGGGTAGGTCAACAGACAAGACAAACAAGACTCATACACGTTTATATCTGGCTCTGTTCAGCTACATCATCCTGCTACATTTGCTTTATATAGCTATAGACAACTGGGGATGTTTGGTATTTCAGACAACCATACTATCTGCATATTGCAGACTGAGAGCAACATATCCAGATTTTGGGATACACATTCCAGCTGCAGGAACATGTTGAACACATTTCGCAGTTTGGTTCTGCTTGTCACATTCATTTAATTCTGTACTGACTGCAGTATACTTTATTCAGGAGTTATTACTACTTTATTGGTAGATTCATAACTCTTTCTCACACTCTCTCACTTGTTTTGTTTTTACAATTCAGGATGGTGCTTACTTCTAGGCTTTATTGACATGTTTTACCTGTAGTGATTACAATCCTTTCCAACAGTCTCACTTCTGTCATGTTTCTATATTTCAACAGGGATATATTTCACACGTGTTTTACTTAGCTTCTGCAGCTGTATTTTTCAGCCTGCTGCAGGTTGTGTACTATTATATTACAGGTGGGACATCTTTATTTCAGACTTTATTTCAGACATTTTCATTTTTCTGTTTGGATTACAGACTGCAACACACTTTTGTAATCAAGCAATACTTGCAAACCCTCTTACACTGTTACTTGCACATTTTATTACTTAGTGACTACACTGCACTCTTTTGCTGTCATACTTTTATATTTATTTACAGTTACAGGGAGACGATTACTGACCTGCCTGGTGGCGCAACTGCACAAGCCTATCGCCATAGGCTCTACAGTTCGCAGAATGGACACCTGCAGCTGTAATATAAATAAAGTTATATTGGAATACACATCTCCATAATATCAGCTAGGTTAATTTCTTACATAAATAATTAGATGTAACTTACTCAGTAGTGGGGCATTGGGCATTTGCCGGGCCTCCTGGATCCAACGGTTCAGTTGGTCCTGCTTCCATCTCTTCAGGTCCGCATGGTGGTGACGGACCTGCTCACCAGTCCTTGGTATCCCTGTGGCACTGGTAAGATCATGAGCCAACCGGTCCCATGCCTCAGCCCTATATGCTCCCCACAGGACCTGGCCCTGCATGAGTTGGGCCTCATGATTGTGGACAAGGAGCCAAACCATATATTTGGACTCCTCAATGCCCCACCTCTGTGCTCGAAAGCAACTACCCTCACCTTCACCTGACATTCTGGCTGCAAGTTGGTTCTACAATCGGTTATGCTGTGTATTCCCGCCTATGGGGCTTATATATGCCGTTTTTCCAGCACTTATCTGTGATTGGCCATTTTGGAATTGTATCAGCTTCACAAAACCTGCTTTGTCATGATCCTCTTTCTATTCATTCCTATATATTTGCTATTACTGTATTTTTAAGTACAGCTGCCATGGCTTAGTGGTTCAGTACCTTGACTATGATGCATGGTATCCTGGGTTCGAACCTGGCCACTGCTTTTTATATTTTATGACTGTCTACACAGGCTACGAGGTGTGTCTGTGTAAAGGCAGTTTTGTTACAGCTTGCTCAACGTTGCCCGTTGGTTAGCTTGTTGGCACGGCACGCAGCTCCGCGCAAACGGGGTATGCTGGTTTACCCGTCATTTGGCTGTCAGCACACATATTACGCTCAGCTCAGCTACGGGCACACAGTTTCAGCATGTTAAACCACTGCTCACCTATGGGCACTCATTTTGCACCTGTTAAACCACTGCTCACCTTCGGGCACTCATTTTACACCTGTTAAACCACTGCTCACCTATGGGCAGATGCACTCAACTTGTTAAACTGTAGCTCAGCTATAGGCACATCTGGCATTTTTTATTATTTTGTTATCTCACATTTCTTCAAAATAAATGGCCCATTTCATTACAGTTTACATAAATATAATTTTATATGTGTACATATATGTCAGGGATTTGTTTCGTGCTTATTTCACTAAAAATAAAAATTGATGTTGTGGGGGCTCGAACCATGACTGCCTGCTCTTCAGCCGACGTCTCTACCGCTATGCTATTGCTTTTTGGCTTACTTTGCATATTTAGTTCTTATATGCTTTTCCACTGACTGCTAACTGTGGCTAAGCGCCGGGCACACCCGCGCAAACGAGCACACTCACGGGCAAACATATTTACAATTAAAAAAAAATATAACATGTTCATTTATATATTTTATGTTCATAGTCTGTGGGGGCATGTGTGGTGTTGTGTTTATTAACATTTCCATGGACTCTGTCGTGGGGGTTTACTTTCGGGACTTTTACTCTTCTGGGGGCGTGTCCATTTGCAGGGCTCGCCTATGGACACGCCCTCTACTGTCTTCCATGGACCGTGTAAGCCTTAGGTGTGATTCAGCATGCCCTCATGCATATGCATGACATGCTGACATCACACCGTTTAACTGCAGCCTCCGTGTAAGCCTTGTAACTCTTACACCGAGGCTTCATGAATCCTGCCCATCATGTTTCCTACAAAAATGCAACACATCATTTACAAATATTTCTTCTGACACTGCATAAATTGGTACAAACCCCAGTCCCTTATTTAGCACCCAAACCAACAGGCCTAGCAATGTAAGTAATTCTAATGCCAAGCTAAAGGTACTACTGTTCAATGCTAGGATTCTTAACAAGAAATGACACGCCCTGGAAGCTCTCCTCACCCTGTGGAAAGCACTATGTCAGTGCAAGGCTACAGTGCCTACCACACATTCAGACAACCATCTGAAAAGAAAAAAAGGAGGAGATGTTTCCATTTACATAAAAAAAATCACAAGACTGGTCAAGCGGGATGACTCACTTGAGCTACTCTGTGTCCAGCTGACCATAGCTAAAATTCCCCACCATATCATTGCTAGGTACAGGTCCCCAGCCATGAACCATGAAAACCACCCTGTATACCTGAAGTTACTAGAATTACTTACCATTCAGCACAACACACTACTCATGGGCGATTTTAACTACCCCTCCTAAACTGGGAAACATACTCGACTACTAACATGCAGGCTCAGAGATTCCTCAACTTTGTCAATGCAAATGACCTGGAACAGCTGGTCTGCACTCCCACTAGGGACTCAAATATCCTTGACATAGTTCTTACAAACATGGGGGAGTGCTGCACCTCACCCCAAGCATAATGTCCTCAGTGGTAAGACTGGATCATAAATCGGTAAATGTAATGGTAGAACTCTCATCAAACCCTAAAATCCTAAAGAAATTTTCCATGGCAAATTACCTTCTATTAAGTGAAAGCATAGGTAATTTTAAAGCCCTCCCTAACTCCAAAAACACAAAAGCCTATGCAGAAGTACTACCAAATGCCCTGTACAGCCACTTAAACAACTGCATAGAAATGGCAGTACCTGACCAAACTAAAGCCAGGTCTAGCCAGAAAAACAAGTCACCTTGGTGGACCCCTGGCATAAACAGATTAAACTACAGAAGAAAGAAATTCCTGTCTAGAAGTAAGTGGGAGGGTGCACAACAGAGAAAAATATCCCTCATTAGTCTCAAAAGCAAATCCTGGAAGTTGTCAGTCTGCCTAAGTGAACCTTTTTGTAGTTGTGCTTTCTGCAGGGTCTGTGTATGTTGTTTGCTTGTTAGTGTAACTCTGAGTATCCAGTATACCTAAACTTCAAATGGGAGGGTTTTGTGGTTTAGGCAGGGTCTTTTTAAATACCTCAGTATACAAGGCTTACTTGTTTGTTTAGGACATGGTGGGCATGGTTGTGTGTGGTGGCAGCAGACCTGTCAACTCTCCATATTTTAAAAGAACATTCCTACTTTCAAGTCTGATTTACCTCTGTACATAGTGTATGTTCATATTTTATTTTGGAGGTATGTCCCTCTACTCAGGCTTGATTTAGCCCTTGACACAATTTTCTGAATCTCCCTCATCAAACATGATTTTTGAAGCTGTCTAGTACAGAGAAAAAACACACTACATGACCAACATACTAGTTGCATCAATAATTTAAATTAAAAGGATGCACATCTTACTTCTCCCATTTTCAGAAGCACAAATAAATGACCTTGTGTGGTAGAACTTTACAATACAGTTCATTAAACGACAGATTTATCCCTGCCTCCTTGATAATGTGCTTATACTTTTCCATCATTGTTGTCACTCTGTTTTTAAATGTGCTTCTAAATAGTATCCCACATTGCTATTGGAAGCAGGAAGAGATGTTTAATATTTGGTATTCAAATTTTACGCTAATTAGATGTCCAGATCTTTGGTTGGATATACATACTTTTCAAGGTCCTTTGTTCCTACTTTCAATGTTTACAGGTTGAGCGGCATGGGTGGGTGTCATAAATGACAACAAGCAAGGTATAGTTGACAGTATTTGAAGAGAGGTTGGCGTCCCAGGTTAGTAGAGAATTGCACCTCTTACAAATGTAATCATCTATAACCAGACTCAAACCGTTGTAAGTAAGTAAGAGGCAGTTCTTGCATTGTCTCAATGTTCCTGTTGCTATCAGGCTGGCAACAGATAGTGAGGTAAACTGTGACTTTGTGATATTTAGTGTTTCATGAAATATGGGGTACTAATGACAGCTAATGAAGTCTATTTGAGGAAGGTTCGAGATGCTGTAACACTAGAATCAACAGTGAGCCAAATCAGATGAGTTACAAATAGATATGTACAATGTCAATAAATGAAGGGTACAAAGGTCAGTAAAAAGTGTAGCAACAAATAACAAATATGTGAAGCAAAGACTATCAACTTGGTTTGGTGGCAAAACAACAGCTTTGTACAAGTGATTTGTCGCAGGTTCCATCACAGCAGTTCGTACAATGATAAGACAATTAGTAATCTGCAGCTATGACTGGACTCAGCCTTAGAATGCCTATGGCCGGCAGCAAATGACAAGTGCAAACTACAGTAAATGCAGCTATTAGAAATAATGGTTTCTTGAAGACAACAAACTATACACTGGCCCAGATGACACAGCCATAGTTTTAGTACATATCTACAGATCACAGCAAGGATTCGACGTAGGCTCAGAATGCCCACAGCTGGCAAAAGTAGTGGAAGAGACAATAAACAATACACGTGCAACATGAGGGAACTCAGTCTTAAGTGATGTGGCTCTCGCAAGTGTTCTTAGGCACATACAGCTTAGCCCAGTTATCTGCAGTAGTCCATGGGAGTGTGTGGGCATGCACAATTGGATACTGTTGTCCTCTAAATACAGTGCCTTAATATATAAGTGTCAGAGCTGACATGACCTCATAAAGATTTTTACAGAGCCAGATGGTGCACTTGGAACTATCACGAATATTTTTCAACTTTGCACAGCTCTTCTGCTTAAGTCGTAGCACTTCCCAGATGTACTGGGATTTTGTTCTGAGACCAAGTTAGAACAGGCACCCTCAAGCATCTCATCAAGTAGTCACACAGCAGCAGAGCAGAGCGACAATGTCCCCAGACACCCTGAGTTTAAACAGTAACGCAGAGCATGTGTGTCAATCAAAAAAGCACTGCCTTTTCAATTAGTAGCAAATCTCACCAGGAACAATAGCAGTACTTCTTTATTTCACCTGAGATAACTTGTTAAATAAGTTCTAAACACAGAATTCCACAGCAACACATAAATACAGTACTTAAAATCAGCACCAGCACACTCTAAATGCAGAAATGTCTACTTTTCAGATGTACAGAGCCCAATTACATAAAGTAGGGGATTATTTTAATCTTGGCCGATTAATGTAAAACACAAGGGATGACTTCCTGCTCTTTGAATACATAATAACTTTCACAGAAGGCCTCCTGCCATCTCTAGAAATGAATACAACAGCATTAACCCAGTTCCTGTGACCCTGGTTATATTTGCATAAAATCCTTACTAGCAGTGTCACATCACCTTTCATCGCCCCTGACAATCCTGCATTTTTCTCTTACTTCTCAGTATGCTTATTTTCAGGATACCTGCTCCTTTTTCCTAAGACTAATTCTTTCTTTCTATCCAGTCCATTTTGTAAGTCTAGCCAGACTTACGTCAGCCAACTTTACCAACCTCACTTGTCTGTAAACCATCAGTAGCTTGTTTAGCCAAAATTTCACGGACGGTAACATCCAATATTTCTTCTGCACTTGAAAAAGCATCTGCTTCTGTCAACAAACTCTGGAATTCTCTAGCAGTGTAGCAGGGTGTGATGGAGAACTAACAGCTGAGGGGCAGAAAGGACCTGTGTTAAATGTCTGCCTTGAGTAAGTGATGGACACGGGCTAATTCTTTTAAGAATACTTCACTGGGTAACTGACACTGAGTACAGTCCTCTGAAACTGGGAATGACTGGAAATTTTGATGTTATAAAACTATGCACTACACATAATACTGTTAACTGTACTAGTTCAGTCACACACAGGATTGGGAAGAAATGGAATAAACAAAATAGGGCATATCTTCTTATACTTAGGAAAGTATGTAGCAGAGAAAAAATGTTGCTGGTGGAAATCAACACAGCCTAGTATAAGCTTTGTGAGTAACTTCAGACAACAAAGAACCCTTCTACAAGAAAGCAATGATTGTTACACAGCATACATGAATATGATTTGATATAACAGCCAATCAGTATTTGTTCATCTCATCATTTACATAAAATAATAGCATATTTGTGTTCATCTGTGGCTCTGTCTGGTTAAATTATAATCTTCAGGTGCTGACACATTTTATTTGCACAAAAAAATGAAAGTGGCAGACTGTGTTATAAAAATAATAATAATTAAAATGACTGTGAAAAGAAGTGAACTGCAAAGTATAACATCGTTCTGACATTAGGCATACAAACAACATAAGAAACATCCAAAAGTTTTATCACTTTAAGCAGATCATTTAGTGTTTTATTATAAATTGTGTTATATTACAGTGATCATAAATAAACAGATCTTTAAATTAAGGCATTTAATTCATAGCAAACCTTAAAAGGACTATAAAACGTTTTGCTTTCAGTAACAGCATAAAATAACTTGATAATTTTTCTTCAGAGAGAGCTGACAGCAGTTTCCAGTTGTTTCTAAAACAGACACAACAGATAAATGTTATTCACTATGCCACTGTAACTAATACAGACATCATAAGGGCCCAAAGAGCATGACAGACAAAATTAATGGAAAACATGAATAATGCATCAAACATCAACTTCAAATAAAACACACTAAATATCATAAAACATAAAAATAAATGCACAAAGCACAAATTATAAAATGCATCAATTATATAACATTGTGACATGTATGTTACCTCAATTTTACAGTATATGCTATAAAGTAAATGGTGATTGCCTCAGATTTAAACTGTGGATAGGAAATAGGACCCACAACTACACCTTACGTTTGTTATGTAATCCTGATGTGGCTGCATTTCAGGGTTAAGCTACAGAGAGTATTCAGTTTTATAACACCAGGCCTAAGTTAACAAGGGGCCTCACTTTATCATTATTTAAAACAATGCTAATGTGCTCAGTGTTCAATGGAGAAAGTTATGATGAATAGTGCTGGTTCAGGTTCTGCTGCATCAAAGGTAAACCATTTCCACTAGGGGTTTGAAAGTGGACTTGCAGCTGTAATCAGAGACTTAAAACAAATATCCCTAACTATTGTGACTTATTATGCCCTTCAAAAACTGATTGAAAATCAGGTCTCTTGCATTTACAGATATTACTGGTGTTGTGAGTACAAATTTTTCAAATGTTTTTGTGCTTTTTGATTTAATGCGGGACTTCATGCATGTTCTGTGCATGCAGCTTTAATATATATTGGCTATTTCCTTTGTACTGAATCCCCTAATGCCATAGCTGCAAAGAGCAGGCTTCTTAGACAGTAAAATCTGCTTCTGGATGGTGGTTTCTCCCAAGCTACAGTGAACTAGTCAAAACCAGAGCTCTAAAGAGAATGTACACACATTCCACATTGCTGGTACTCATTTAGAATGAATCATACATATAGTTTGCTGTTGTTGGTGCTGCGTATATATGTTGCATTTATTAATGGAATGGATAATATGAGGGGGTAGGAAAGTATCACACAGTGCCAGGTATGTTCAGGTATATTCATTACTTGTAGTGATATTTGGGATAACAGTTAAAATAGTTTTGTACCCTTTGACAATTTTCGTCAGTAACATGCAATTTGTTCTTCATGCAATTATACAAATCTAAAATAGGATATAATATAGGATTTATAAAACTCTGTGTATGCTCCATGTTGAGTCTACATGGAATGTACCAGTGTACACAGCCACGATTCCCATTCAGCAGCGTGCTATGCATATTAATGATGGAGTGCTGCAGAAGGACAGCACAGTAATAGGGATATTGAATCCATGTAGGCAGAAGTGTAGAGGCTGGTCAGATGTTATGTACATGGTGAGGCTCCCTGTAATGTTCTATGCTACTGGTGAAATGCGCTGTGTATTAATTGTTTGTGTATTAAGTGTATAAAGTTTTATGTGTTTTTTTTTTTTGTAATGGACATTTGCATGGTGCAGTGCGCAGTAATGCCAAGCCACACTTGTACATAGACAGTTGACATCTGCCAGATATCTAAAAATAGAAACTGGATTTAATTAAGTATTTATTTCTGCTTTCGGTTACGCCCGTTTAAGCCCATTTGTGAGGCACACCACAATTGCTTAGTAGTGTATGTGAAGGGATGCTATTTTATATAATGTCCAAGTAGCTAAATGGGGAGAGTAACAGTTTAAACTTTCATAGGTCCTGGGTTTGAGTCCCTAGCATATATATCATTTGTTGAATGCAACGTAAAATTTCTTTTAAATTAAAATCAATATTTTTACATTTGGGAGAGCTGACTGGTGCTAAGCACTGCTTAAACATGGTTAACAACTAATATGGTTTGCATGTTGCTAAGCTTTGTTAAAAAAACACAGTTCTGCAAGTTTTCATACTGCTTTGCTTCACTTAGCTGGTTTGTGCGATACTAAGCACCACAACACTTTTTTGAATGTTGCTAAATGACGTATAAGGGTGGGAAAACAGCCTCTATTAAGGCCAATAGGCAGGAATTCTGCACCATTTGTCACCATCTGCTTATCTGCTGATATGCCAGGTGGTGCTGGAGAGGGTGCACGCTTTTAGGTGCAGAGATGGGGTGAGCAGGAGTCCAGAGTTTTTGTTGGACTCCTCATATGAAATTATGAAACTAGGTTGCTGCAGGGTGGATACCAGGGCTCATAGTGTAAGGCTGAGCCTTAGGATCAGTTAGCCAGGGATCTTACCCATGCTACTGGTATCTCCTGCACTGGTGAGCAGTGTCTTCACCACTATGATAACATGAAGTAGGGAAAGAGGGGAACGTTGGATACTTGGGTGCTAGAGAATAGGGCTGGGCATGCCCCACAAAATATGTAAGCATTTTTCCACTGTTTTGCCAAAATGCAAGCTGAATATGTGCAAAACTGGTATGCATAAAGGTGTGCTTCTCTCCCAACAGTTGCAGCTGAGAGGACTTGCAATATTCTGTCCCATGCCAGGCATCTCGCCAGGTTGCACCATGAGTATGGCAAGTATAGATATATTATGCTATTTGTAGTGCAATAAGCAATAAAGAATAAAAAAAAAATTACTGCAATAAAGAATAAACAATAAAAACTGTAGTGCAATAAATGGGGAATTAGAAATGTAGTGCAATAAATGGGCAATTAGAACTGTAATGCAATAAATGAACAATAACAACTGTATTGTAATAAACAAGAGAATTATCAGCAATACCAATAAAGTGTTAAGCAGCATTCTGGTTTCCTAAATAAATCTGCCTTAATATTCGCAGCATGGCTGTATTCATTGCATTTGTGTTCTACTGTCACTGCAGTCGAGTGTAAAACTGTAATAGCTCTACAATGCAAAAGGAACATTGTGTAAAATGTTTTTCTCAACTAATAGTATGGTTCAAGGTTGTGTCCAGGCCAATTTCAGTCACATAATGCTCACATTTTCTTCCACTCCAGGAACACAAGGTATATGACTGAGGTAGCCCACTTTATGAGCAGATAGTCTGTGTAGATTTCACAGAGAATAATCAGCAATACCAATAAAATGTTAAGCAGCCTTGTGGGTTCCTAAATAAATCTGCCTTAATATTTGCAATAGGGCTGTAGTCATTACATGTCTGTTCTAAGTTGCTCAAGTTAATTATTACATTATTTGCAGATGCCCCCTGTAGTCACACCTATTGGGTTTAATCTAGTTTACTTAATGTACACAAACATGTCTCTCAACTGTCTTAAATATTTGTAATAACTGCCTAATCTGTCTGTTCCATGATTACCACATAAATGATTACCTGGAATGCTATATATTTTCAAATCCATTTGCATAACACCTTGGTAGTTTTGTAAGTCCACATTGTGTGAAACTATTCTGTGTAGTTGTGTACCTGCATATGTTACTGCTTGGCCCATACTGCCCTATGCTAACAGCTTGAGAGGTATGTATGTGCTACGTCAGCTACAGAAGAATTGTAGTCACTGTACTCACAACTGACACTGCACACCTGTAGAAGTATGTTGTTGTACTCTGTGTAGTAATAATACCTGCATGGTAACTAATGGTATGTTTCTCTCTCTCTCTCTCTCTCTCTCTCTCTCTCTCTCCACCCCTTCTTTAATTTATTATTATTTATTATTACGATAATACCTGTGGCATCGCTTAGTACCACCCCATGGGAAGGGTTTGGGCCCCACTATAGGAGTGGTGGTGGAGGGAGAGTTCTCACCCATGATGAACTGCTGGGTTTGGTGTGCCGGATCATCAGCAATGGGTTTGGACAATGCATGCATCGGATGGAGAGCTTGCTGGCTACCCTGGTGGGGCAGGCTCACCTCAGAGCCCAACCTACATCACTGCCATCCTTGGAGCAGTGACAGAGCAGTGTTGACAATCCCATGGGTGGGGATGTGTGTCACACTGCTACCTTGTGGAAGCACATGGGACTGAGATTCCAAAAAAGCCTCCCCATTCAAGGCGTTTACCCCCTCTTGTGTCACTCACCACCCCTGTCTGCTGTCTTGTCTGTCTTGTTTGTCTGCAAAAGTTTCCTCACCTACCCAACTTACCTCTGCCACACGTACCTATGTCCCTCCCCCAACATTCCATTCTCACCTTAAAATAAAAAAAAAATGGGCACCCGTCCCAAAAAACAAAATCTGTCCCATACATAGCTCTCCATTTGGCACACGTGTCCGCCGAAGGCGCATAATTTGGTCCAATTGGCTTAACAATGCAATTATGTTGTCCTGACCCCTCTCTCTGGGGATAAGAGTCCAAAGTCATCTACACATTCTATCAAAGTGCACAGTTGTTGTTGTACAAGAAATGGGTAGCTATGTTTTTTTCCTACAACCTTCCCGCACATATCTGCCTGACTTTCACTATTTTCCCCCCTGTTTGCACCCCATTTCACCACTTTCCTATCTCCCCATTTTTCTTTTCTATATATATTTTTAGCATGATGCTGCGTGATGCACTCTATCACACAGCTTCACTAAGCTCAGCTAAATGGACCTATATTGATATATGTGTTTTCAATAATAAACATGTAGAAAATAAACACCTGTCCCCTACTTCGACCTTCGCACCTGTAGGGTGCTGCATTAACCTGCCATGCAGCCCAGCTGTTAATTAAAACAGCTGATTTAAGCAAAATATAGCAATTGCAGGTTGCAGTCATTAAACATGTTTCTGTGGATGTGTGTGTCACCCAGCATCACACAAACTTGCTTAAAGATAACTGTAAAAATTGGGATTATATCTTGGAGTCTGGTGGAAGAGTACACTACTAGAAAGCCAAACACACAAACATGGATGTAAGTGAGGTCTCTAGTAGTAGATAAGTGTCACCTTTTCTCTGCAATATTTACAGGTACACCTGCTAAGTCATTACTGGCAAAATACATGTACAACAGGGACCTTGGTGGAGAAATACATCCATATAAAGCCATGTACATAATGATGGCTGTAACAATAGTATGTTACAGCCTGTATATGTGTACTTATAGGATCATAGAATCATAGGAAGTTACTAGGCTATTGGCCCTGAGGCCCTTATAAGCCTAGCTAAGAGTTTAGCCCATGTTTAGACAAGTCAGCACCCAATGCCCCTGACCAGCAGGGACACAGGTGGAATCTCAGGGATGTATTTTCTGTTTCCCATCCAGTTATCCAGGTTGCACTTCAAAAGGGGTAAAAAGGTACTCTGCTTGATGTGAAGATGGAGTCTATTCCACAGATGGGAGAGTCTCTGGGACACAAATCTGTCCCACCAATAAGTTCTATTGATGTCACAGACTAAGTTGAGGCCACCCGTGTGGGTTACTCAAGTGGAGCTTCACTTGCAGATATGCAACAGTCCCATCAAGGCAGAGTCAGAGATTGCCTTGTATGCCAGACAGACATCACCCCTGAGGAGTATGTATAAAACTGAGTAGAGGAATAGGGCTCTTAGCCTATATGTGTATGGTAGATTTTTGAGATCCCTGTATTCTACTGGTGAGGAACCTCTGTGGTCTCTCCAGCTGTTGCATGTGCTTTGTGAGGTACATCTTGAATGGGGCATTGTACTCAATAATGGGCCTTATAAGGGAAGAATACAGGGATGTTATGACCTCCTTGTCCCTGGATCAGATACACTTACTTATGTGGTGGGCCATATAGAAAGCTTTCAGTATAACGGAAGCAACATGGTGGTCAAAGGTCAGGTTGCTATCAACCTCAGTGCCCAAATCCCTCACGACTGATTGCATGCTTAGGACATTGTTATTAATGTGATAATTTGTGGGAATGTCACTCTCCCCAAAGAGGATGATGATGCATTTTTGGTATTCAGCTTGAGTCCATGTTTCTGGCACCAGTCATCTGTTTGGGTGATACCATCTTGAAGGATGTCCATATCACTAGGAGACTTGATGACAGTGCCCATTTTGCAGTCATCTGCAAACATGGTCAGCCATAGCCCACTGCACCTCAGAAAAGTATATCCCAAATAACAGAGGCCCCAAGACTGAACCATGTGGTATGCTGCTCATTACGGATCTACTGCTTGAGGTGGCTTCGCCTATTTTTTTACTAGGTGGGTTCTATCAGTGAGCTAGTTAGCTACCCATCTGGTAACATACAGATTGATGCCTAGTTGAGAGAGTTTATTTATTATTCCCAAGTGGGGAATAGTGTTGAAGGCTTTGACCAGGTCAATGTAGGCAGAGTGCACTCTCCTCCCCTTGTCCATGGCTTTGGTGACTCAAAGAAATCATCCAAAGTTAACAGACATGACCTCCCCTTGATGAAGTCAAGCTGAGTAGGATCAAGTGTTTGGAGGTTGCCAATGTCCTTGTTAATGAGGTCCATGATAACCTGTTCCATGGCCTTGCAGATCAGGCTAGTTAGTCTGATGGGTGTATAATTTCCCAGATCGGTGGACACTCCACCTTTGTGCAAAGTGATGACAGTGGCTGTCCTCCACTCATCTAGGACAAAGTCTGTACTCAGGCTTTGGTTGAATAGGGCACCTAATAGTGCTGCAAGTTCCCACCTGAGTTAATGTAGAATGCAGCCTGGTATGTTATTGAGTCACATCTAGGCTGTGTTTTTTGCCTTTGAAAGGCAGTGATGACCTACTCCCTAGATACAGTGGGAAAGGGGCAGGTACTGGGATTGTCCTGATTTACTGATGGGGGGAACAGGGGGGTGAAGTTTTTGCTGAATCTGTCAGCCAGCAAGTTTGCTATATTTACAGCATTTGTATATGTAGTGTCCTTGACCACCAGTTCTGAACAGATATGGGTGCTTCCTTTGAGATTGTGGACATATGTGAAGAAGGCCTTATGATTGTCTTGGTAGATGTGGCCAATTTGGAATCGATGTTTGCTTTGGAGGATTTCACTGGTGCTCTTATTTGCTTGTTCTGGCTAAGGGGAGATTGCTTCCAATTGGGCACCTGGTCTTTCTTGGTACTGGACAGCAATTTTTTCCTTTTGTTATAGAGTTTATTTATTGCAGATGTATACCAGACAGGTTTACTCTTCCTTGTGGAGGATGATTTAGTCCTGTCGGGTATTCCTGATTCCGTGCATCTATATAAATGCTTGTATAGTGCTTTGGTATAGTTTTGGTGCCAGTTGTTAGAGAGGGGGAGGGGGCTGTGAAGCTGTTTATATCATCCCTTTTCTCTTTGATCCTAGCTGGAAGGGGGTCAGGGGAGATGGTGACTTCGAAAGTGACCGCTTTATGGTCAGATCGTACCAGGTAGGATGATACTGCAGGGATGCTGCAGTGGTTACTCATGTTGGTTAATACCAAGTTCAAGATATTATCACCACTTGTAGGGGTACTGACTAGCTGTTCCAAAGCATTTGCATTGACAAAATCAAGGAATTTCTGGGCATTTGTGTTCTGGCATGAGTAGTTCTTCCAGTCTATGTTTTATATCTTGCAAATACACCTGCTGTAACAGTGGCTCAGTAGCTTAATCTGTTAAAGCCTTGCAAGCAGTACATTTTGCCACACACAGTCCTGGGTTCAAATCCAGTGGTGAGTAGCATTTAAATAACATTATTGTGAAGCCACCAATTAATCATTGAATCATGCACTCTTTATCCACACAAAGCATGACAAATTAAATGTCTGCTTGTCTTTGATGGAAGTCACTGGCCTGCAGATGGGAACACACTTCACATTTCCCAATAGCAAAACTATAAGTGCATAAAGTGTGACATCATCCATTAATATACATTCACAGAGGATTTTAACTCAGGTAATGCAAATGAAGCCCACTGCTATCAGAGTGCAGTACACAATCCCGTCAAACTAATTGTACAGATTAGCACAGCTGCACAGCTAACATACACATATGCAGCCCTTGCTTGTAACAAGCACTACTAGCATACATATTCCAGATGAGTAACAGACTGTAACACATGGCTTGACAGGTGTCCAAATTGTGGACATAATGTCATAGTCATCTCATGTGTTGTTCAAGGACACAACAAACATGTAGACTAGTACTCTGTTAATGATAGCATTGCCTAACATACTTACCTTAAACACATGCCTTAATTGGAGTGGAGTGGCTACCCTCACTCTAGCTCTGCCTCTACTGCAAGGCTGACACAGATGACACAGTTACACCTACAGCTTGATATCCTTCAATGTGTTCATACTCTCTGCCTAGGCCTATTACCTACAGCTGCAACAGCTGCAGCCTGTACCACACACATCTCTATGTAACAGTAGCTTCTACAGACCTACCCTCTGTGATGATGTAGTCTACTCACCCCAGCAATTTCCAGCACAACATATCAGAAAGGGCTTGTAATCTACATAGAGGCCTTATATCTTGTACAGTGGTTGCATGTCATTGGCTGATGATAGTGCAAATTAGCTGTGTTGCCTGAAATTAGCATTTCAGCACCACAGATTAGTTAAAAGGCAATCATCTGCCAATCAGAAGCATGTTAAAAGGCAAACAAGCTGGCTATGGGGAACAATTGTGTATGACTTTCTGCACACAGAATACGCAATTGCAAAAACTTAAATATCAGCACATATCAACAGAGGGGTTTTGCACTCCAGCAGGTATGTAACCTTTTTGTTTACAACAGGATGCAGATGCCATCTATATTCCAAGATCGAATGCTTAGATGATCAAACACCTAAACATTGAACTTCTAATAAAGAACCCAAAAATGTCGAATGGTGCAGGAAAACACATTGGTCGGCCGTGGAAAAAATAAAACTTTACACCCAAACTAAGTGGGGGACTTTGCCCCGCACACCCCCTAACTAAATATACCAACTCCAAGATCACTCTACACTAGACAAAAATGACAAAATCTGGTGAACAGCCAAGGGAAATCTTTCCCTGCGTTAAATCGGCCGTTCACTGTTTTTTGTTTTCAATATTACAAGTTCAATTTTTAGGTGTTCGAGCACCTAAGCATTTGATTTTGTAATATAGACTCTGCAGATATGTGAATATACTTACAGGGAATAGGGGTTACAGCATTAAGCCTTTTTTAGAACTGTGATAATGACATGTCATTAACATCCAGATTTGTTACACCTACAGAGGACGTACAAATACATCAAGGGTGGAATGCTTTTTGTCATGTGGCACAATGGTCTCTTCGGACTGTCCCTTTATAGTGGTTGTAATAGCACACTGCTATTTGTTTGTCACTGTTGTTTTGACATATAATCAGGGGACTTGCCCCTAGGGAGCACACTACAATAGACAGCAGTGTTGGGTGTATGATCATACAGCAGTCGCTGTCATGGCACACATGGGAATAGCTGACTATCGCTAGTATTTTAGCTGTGTATACCCACTTAGTATGTTTGTACTCTGAAATATGATGTGCGAACAAGCAGTGAATACTGCCAGCCATTCTGTTCTTGCTGTATCTTTACATAGTGTACTTCCATGTATGTGATCCTCACATGTGTTCCCATTCTATTGTCTTTCAGGACACATGTACCCAAGATGCCATGCACCTTTCACAGATGCAGACAATGAGATTATACTTGAAGGCCTCCAGCAACACCATGAACTCCAACTGTCCAGGAGAAGGCAAAACAGGGAACAGCGGGCAGCACTATGGGCTGACCTTGTTCATGACGTGAATGCTGCAGGTCATCAGAGCAGGACATATGAGCAGGTTCGACACTGTACAATGGACATGATCAATGCTGCATGCAGATGAGCAGCAGATGTAACCAGGGATCGTGGTGTCACCAGTGAAGGGCCTGCAGCAGAACAACCACTCTCAGCCACTAAGGAATTCCTGGTGAACGTAGGCACACACGACAGCTCCCAGGCATCCATAACACCATACATCGTGGATGTGGGTGCCACAGTTTCTAAGGCAGAGGAGCATGCAAGTAAGCTTAGTTTGATCACCATTGGAATACTGTATTATTCAGTGCATCAGGATGTACATACTCTTACATGGGTGTCAGGTCTGTGTTCTTTGTGGTTGGAAGGGTTTAACTGCAGTTTGACTCTCCTGCTCAGATGTTGACTGATATAATAATTAACATAGTAGCTACTGTAAATGTGAGATATATGGACATATCACCTTGTTGTGGTGCAACATGCAGTGGTACTAACATTACCTCTCCCTCTACTTTTCACAATTCCATCAGGTATCAGACAGGGCCATGGTCCTGCTCCTGGTAAGCACAACACTGTTTTGTTATAGCTGCAGGTTTACAGCAATGCAATCCTTGATGAGTCATCCCAGGCCTGCTGGCTGGAGTGCTGTACTGTCAGCATGATTGCCAACTACACAGATATTTTATGACTGTGCACATATTACCATCATATGTATGCCTTGTAGGTGTCATCACACTGATAGATCCAACAGTATTGTCAGGACATTGCAGATTGCAATATGTGTCAACTGTGCAGAGTCTTCACAAATGTCAAAAGTGAACCTCATTTTTGCGGATGAGATTGCTGTGTAAAGAGCTTTTACTTACAAGCAACTACAGCTGTCTGTGGGAATAGTAATGTCCTCTTGTCCTACTATATGAGGTTGGGGTTTCAACAAGTCTGTAATAGTGCCAACAGGGTATAGAGCTCTACATTTAATGCAGCATAGCACTGCAGAGCAGGTGACTAGGGGCGTTGGTCTCTGTCCCCTACACAACCTGATGTCAGTGTTCTTCAGACTCTGATGATGATGGTGGCCACAATGAGGCACAGGTGGGGGTTTCATGGGCTAAATATGTCCCAGAGGTTGCCATCATGCTTCTGCCCTCATTGTTACCACACATAGTCAGTATGCCTACACATACTCAGTCCCCAGAAGCCAGAGATATTGGACAGTCAGGGGGTGGGTATATTGAACAGGAAAATATGGCAACTATGGCTCCAGTGAGTGTAGACACTGGTCATAGCCAGAGAGCTGGTGAGGTTCCACACAGGCAGATTGATAGGGGTGCTTGTAGGAGGTCTGCTGTCTTTCCACCACCTGTTGCAGGTGTCACATCATGGTTCACTTGGCATATGTTTTAGGGCATCATGGAGGCACAGGCGTGTTCTGAAAGGAACTCCAGATGTATGCACAGGGTTATGGATGCAGCACAGTCTGACATCCATGGCTGCCTTCACTGCATTGGTGACACCATGGATTGGTTCAATGATGCAGTGGACAGAAGGTAGGCCAAGACAGTGTCTGGCTTGGAACACACAGTGTCTGGGCTGGAACGTGTGAGTGGAGTTAAGCATTGGCCTTGTGGATGTAGGTCAGCAACCTCATCTGCTGAGAGTCCATGTGGCTGTGCACAATCATGCTGCTGTAGTGGCAGTACATCCAGCACTACAGAATGGAGTTTGCTGTCCACACCAAGATGTGGCAGGCCATGGGCTCATGGTCCTGGGTGTTCCTGTGGAGGACACAGTCCCAGCAGACAGCAGTCACCACCAGATACTAACACCGCTTCTGACCTTGGACATGGAGGTACCAGTGCAACTCCTGGCAGAGCCAGTTCCCGTGTTCGGGGCCAGAGATGGTGAACTGTTATCTCTACCATGCATAGTTGAAAGTTGTCCAACATACACACATGTAGGGCTAGCACGGAGCTTGACTGTGGACACGCACATACTCACACTCCACTGTCAAATGTAGGTCACCTACAGACACAGGCAACACAGTTCTATGATCCATCTTGCCTGCTTCCCTTTCTGACACACCACATGCTGTCAACATTTTGGGTCAGCCTAGGCCTCCTGCACCCCCACACAACACCCTGTGCAAGTGATGATACCTGTGCCACATCCCTGCCATTCTCATCGATGCAGGGAAAGGAAGGTATGTGTCTGATGCACAGGGTGACTGTATAAATTAACATGTACTTGTGTAATGCATTGTTTAGCCATGTCACTTGTAGTAGTTACTGACATTTACTGTATGCTGACATTTGTAATGAGTAAGGCACATAATTTTGTGTACCTTATGCTGTATGATGTTGTAATGGCTGTATACTTACACAATAAAAGGTGTGTCGTGAACCTGTTTATGTTTCTGTTTCAGGATTCTGTTGGGGACACCTATGGAACCACAACAGCAAGACAGTCATAGACATCACAGCACAAGATAGACTGTCAGCATAGAAGAAATATGTCTTCAGCAAGGTACAGCACTATTGGTGCATGGCTCCATAAGTCCATATGTGTATAACAGGCTAACAAGGACAATGGCCTCATTTGGTGCACACATGCATCCCTAATCTGTGAAAAGGTCTGATACCCTTGACACATGTCACCAGAGTGTTGGGAGCTAACACATCTACAAGCTGTGGTGCTGGGGATGACCCATCTTCAAATATCCTGTGTCCAGTACAGACATTTGCCTGACAACAGCTATGATTATCATATTCTGCATCCCAAGGTGTAACCTGCACATGATGTGTGCTTCACATGCATGGAAGCCTTTTACATATAGGGTGTACTGTCTGTGTGACATACCTCTTTCCAACATAGGTTCATAGGTTCATAGGTAGGTACTAGGCTATCTGCTCAAGGGCATTTATAAGCCTAGCCAGAGTGTGTCAGCTTTCGCTGCCCCATTGATTAATTAACTGAGCCTCTGTCAAGAAGAGCCAATGAAGTGATCCCAGGGGTTATTTTCTATTACCCATCCACTCATTAAGGTTTCTCTTGAGGAGTGTTAGTGAGGGGCTCTGCCTAAAGTAGTTAGGAATTTTGTTCCAAAGCATGGTGAGTCACTGTGACAGGAATCTATTCTTCTAGCATGTTCTATTTATTGTTGTGGTGAGATTTAGCTCACTAGAGCGAGTGGCTTGCAGTGACTTGGATTTCTTTAGGTGGAGCATGTCCATCAATTCTGAGTTGGACATGGCTTTGTAAGTCAGGCAGAGATCACCTCTGAGTAAGCGATATGCCACTGAGTACAGCCAGAGTTGGGCTGCATAGAACATATGTTTGAGGCCAGTAATCCTATTGGTGAGGTACTTTTGTGGTTTTTCCAGCTGTTGAAAGTGTCTTGTGAGATACATCCTTGTACTCTATGATGGGTCTGATGAGTGATGAGTAGAGGGGCACTATAACCTCTTTATTTTTAGATGCAAATCCTTTAGTAATTAGATGGGCTATATAAAAGGATTTCCTAACTACTTTGGCAGTATAGGTTCATAGGTTAGTACTAAGCTAACTGCCCTTGTGAGCCATTTTAAGCCTAGCCAATTATCCCTTGTGAGATTCAAACCCTGCACCTTGTGTTTGTAAGGCAAACACCTTCACCATTAGGCCACCCTCCAACCCCACTATGATTGTCAAAGGGAGATTACTATCTACGTAGGTCGCCAGATCTCTTATTACCTATTCTGTATTAAGGGGGCTGCCACCTATGTGGTAAATCATGGGTGTTTTGTTTTTCCCAAACAGGATGACTATGCATTTTTTGGCATTTAGCTTGAGACCATGACTTTGACACCAGGTGTCCGTCTCAGTAAGGCCCTTTTGGAGAATGTCTGTGTCAGCCAGAGAGTCAATTATGGCTCCCAGTTTGCAGTCATCGGTGAACTTATTTAGCCATAGTCCTCCTGTGTTTGCCTGTACTTCTGAGAAGTATATGCCAAACAGTAGGGGTCCCAGGACTGAGCCTTGTGGGACACCACTTGTGACTGGTTTAGAGTCAGACCTGGATCCCGCTATTCTTACCATGTGAGTTCTGTCTGTAAGCCAGTTGGCAACCCATCTCGTGACATAGGGGTTTATGTTCAGGCTGGTGAGTTTTTCTATAATTCCCGAGTGAGGAATGGTGTCAAAAGCCTTGGCGAGGTCAAGGTAGGCTGTGTGAACCACCTTCCCCTCATCTATGGCCTTGGTGACTGTCTCAAAGAAGTCAACCAGGTTTAGTAGGCATGTTCTGCCCTTAACAAAGCCAAACTGGGTCAGGTCAAGTGTTTGGAGGTTCCCAATGTCTTTGTTAATGAGTTCCATGATGATGCGCTCCATAGCCTTGCAGACCAGGCTAGTCAGGCTTATGGGGCGATAGTTACCAGGGTCAGTTGTGGCCCCTCCTTTGTGGAGCAGAATAACCATTGCTGTGCGCCATTCTATGGGCACATAGCCTGTGGAGAGGCTGAGGTTGAACAGTGTGTTTAGGTGGGGGGTTAGTTCATTCTATAGTTCATGCAAGACGCAGCCTGGGACACCATCTGGCCCCATTGACGCTGTACTTTTGGCTTTTGAAAGGGCTGTTTTCACCTGTGCATCTGTGATTTCCGGGACACTACACTTTTCTGGTATTGTTGTGGGCCCTTTTGGGGGTGAGATGGGGGTGAAGTTTGCACTGAATCTATCTGCCAGGATGTTGGCAATATCAGTAGGTTCAGTATATTTTGTGCTATTTTGCAGTAGCTCAGAGCAAACCTGTGAGTTGCCACTTAGATTCTTGACATAGCTAAAAAAGGCTTTGTGGTTATCGTTCGAATCCTTGGCTATTTTTCTTTCAAAGTTAGCCTTGGATGATTTTATGAGGGACCTTAGTTTCTTACTGATACTGATCAGGGATGTCTTTCCTTCTTGGGATTTGCTTTTTTTCTGAACTAGTTTCCTCCTTCTATTGTATAGCCTGTTTATGGCAGGGGTCCACCAGACTGGTTTCCTTCTCTTAGGGGAATGAGTCTTGGTTTTGCTAGGGGTGGCACGATCCATGCGTCCTTGTAGGTGCTCATAGTGAATTCATATCATTCAGGCCTGGTGGACAATATGCATTTGTTCTTATTTGCCACAGGAGCTCTTGTAATCCTAACAATAGGGAGAAAGGTCCACCCCCTGGATTAAATTCAATCTGGTCGATAATCTGAAAATAAAAACTATGTTGTGAGTATTCCTGAACGTGTTTCACGAGAGCGTTCTCAGCCTTAGATTTTCTAATGCTGTGCACATGTTCATAGCCTACTGTCCCTGAGTCTACGATCCATCTTACTGACGTCGAAATAACGACAGAGTCTACAAGTAGCCAAATAACCAACACCTTTGGAGAGGCAGGCAATTGTATCTTCTGTTAATAGAAAAGTTCCTACCCCTTATAGTGAATCTCCTTTCTACCTCCATATATCTACAATAAGGGCATATTGTCAAAAAATAAGAATGAATGCATATTGTCCACCAGGCCTGAATGATATGAGTTCATTGGCCAGTGTATTGAAGCTCAGGAGTCTCCAGAGGTGAAATACTGCTGTATAAATTAATTTTCCCATGTATTTACTTTGGTTGCTTAGTATAGGTCATTCCTTGCATTTATATAATTTAATCTTTCTATGAACATAATGGGTTACTTAGTATTTACATAATTATAACATTTCAGGGTTATTCCTATAGTTTATTTATTTTGGGAAATTTATTTATTCATTTTTTTAGCAATTGAATGAATTTTATGGTGTGTTGCATTTTTTCTTCTTTTTATTACTGGATGTTGTAACTTTAAGTTTTGAAATTAGATGTACCATGTGATTTAATTGATTAATTTATGTATTTAAGGCAGTGTTTTGAGTAATTGTTTTGTCTGAAGAAGTTTTATTCATTGAAATAAGACGAAAGCGTTAACTACTACATTGTCCTGGGTTTAATAAATTTCCTTTGTTGGAATCTTTTCCTATTGTGGATTCTTCAGCAGCCTGCAGATTCTTGTTGTTTCACATTGGTCTTGTTTGAATTTTCACCAGTTTGTTATACAACAGTGTTACTGCTTGTATCCATGCTAACTCCTTTCATGCCATTTCATGTCACGTGACTCAGAGATCTGGGAACACTGCTTGGTCCTACATGCTAGTTGTCCTTTGTACAACTAAGAGTTGCAGTTGCTTCCAGCATGTTCCATGAAGAGAGTCATCCAAGGTGTGTGTACAAAGTACAGACAAACATATTAGGGAAGTCTAATATGTATACCCTTTGAAGGTAAGATGGGGGTTTTACACAAGTATTCCGCAGCTGGACACTACCCAAGTGGTGTGTAATGGAAGGACACAATTATCTTGTGAAGACTGTAGAAAGCAGGGGAGTCCACAGAATTGCCGGTGCCTGGCAACTACCAATACTGGTCTCACTGACACAACTCTCACATAGGATACCATGCTCCGATACATTTTCTGTCATCACACGCAAAACGGTACTATGAGGCCCATGATGACAAGCAGGACACAGCCTGTTTGTTCATTAGCTTTTCCACAGTATGAAAGCCTCTGTAGGCTTCACATAGCCTTTTCCAAGTAGATGCCTTGATTAGCAACCTGGGCAATCAGTTGGCTTTTGCATGTATTATGCCGACTGCTCCAGGGTTGGTGGTATGTCACTAGGGAACTGACAAGAGGAGGATTATTAGCACTGTTGTAGCACCACAATATAATGTACAATGTCCATTGACATAGATGTCCAGTCTTGCTGTAACAATCAGCACACTGCCAGTGAGCCATCGTAGGTGACACTTTCATAGCACGTCATGCATCCTGCCCTTCAACACATTACTGGTGCATGACATGGCTGTGAGACCTTGAGTCTAATGAAGTTCTTTTGTTGAGGACAAGAGCGCTTACCAGCTTTCTATTGTCTTACAATAAACGTTTTTGCTTTACTTTGTGGACTACCAGCATTTTCTACAGCATCAATATACCAGTGGTTTTATTGTAGAGTATTTGGTTCACACACTTCTGCAATTTGGTCAGTAGTTTCTTTCTGTCAGTTGGTGCTTACTTTAAGATTTATAACCATCTCGATAATGATCCTTACTCCTTTGAATACTTTGTTGTATAAGGGCCAGCAATGGTGTTGATTAAAAGAGTGTGAATCAGCATTTCAAAAAATCAAAAGAACAGAAAATATTGACCTAATTCAATCCTCAGTATAGCATTATACCTGCATGCCATGCTTTACAACAGAGCATTGCTACTAAAAAAAACAGTACCATTTATATCAAGAACACTTAGTAAGGATGAACAGAAGTGTAATTTTATTGAATGAGAATCTTATGAGAAAATATATGGAGCTCAGAAGTTTCAGAAATGTGTTTTTCCCTATTTCTTACACCCTTCTGAATATCTGATCTTCTCAGAGTCAACAAACCCATCTGTACCCCATCACTAGCATGAGAGGTAACTGAGACATGCCATCACTGAGGCAGCCATCAGGGCTTGTTTTCTGTGTAGCCCTAGCACCCATGTATGCTCATTCACATCCAAGGGGTTGGTATACAATGGGCATTTGCAATGCATGTCGTACATTCATGTGACATGATCACATGGCCCTACCCTTTGTAGACGAGCACCTCTATATAATCAGTGGTCTCCCGCAGAGATTCTACCACAAGTAGTGTGCTCACAAACAGCTGCATATCACAAACATTTCTTCATTTTATGGCAGTGTGATTAGAATGCACTGCTGGCAGGTGCTATGTTCTTTCCATAATTAAACTAGTGAGTATATAAAGGCATCTCTTTGTTCATAGGTTCATAGGTTAGTTCTAAGCTTACTGTCCTTGTGAGCCATTTTAAGCCTAGCCAATTATCCCTTGTGAGACTCAAACCCTGCACTTTGTGTTTGTAAGGCAAACACCTTGACCATTAGGCCACCCTCCCAACCCCCATTGTGCTAATGTAGATGGATTTTCTAGGCTGCCCTTTCAATTCCATGACAGTGATGAAGTTAATACTATGGTTGTATTCTCCAGATAAACAAATGGAGATCAGGAGATATTATCTGATATTTCTGTTGTGGTTTAACACGTGTCATTGCTGGACTCCATGTTGTTAGTTGTACTGGAACTATTGCTATTAGGATGCACAGGTGGAAGGTACACATTAATAGGAAAATATTGTCTTACTTTAGCATGCAAGCAAAGTTTACAGTCTATCAAGAACACCCAATGGTGGGTGCAAGGCTCATTTTTCCTCCTAGGCTGCATTCAGAGCTTCTTGAAGAGCTAGTTGACACATGTTTTAGGGCATGGTGTGGATGAAGTCTGTACACCATAGTTAAATTTGGTGACCTGTGACCAACAGTCAGCTTGAGAATTAAGGCCAAAAGCTGTCGGTCATTCCCTCTAGCTCAAAAAATATTAAGTTTTGCCCAGTTTCACTCTTGGATTGGGACAAGTGGACATTAGCAAAGCATTCTTGTTGATTTTGAAGGACCATTTGGAGGTCAAATGTATACAGTAATAATAGATCCCATTCAAAATGGCCTGATGCTTAAATAATGGACTTCATTACTAAGGAAAATACAATATATGTCCTGGAACACCTGTTTCATCATTATGGAATACCTGAAGCCATTTTTAAAATAATACACTACAGTTTAAATCTGGAAGTTGTACAACATCCGTGAAAACCAACCATGCCAAACACACATGTTTTGCACCATTCTATTTGTCTAAACTTTGCAATACTCGTGAATGCCAGCCATATAAAACATGCGCACACTGTACTGTTTGTGCAGATTTTTTGGGAGGGTATAGAGATGCAATGCTATCCAAATGTTTTCCAATTTAAGGAATACAGAGCTCAAAAGTCCACATGAAAGTAAACCATGTCAAGCACACTTGCTCTTTACAGTTCCACTTTTCAAGATTTTAAAGCATTCACGAAAGCCAACCTTGACAGGCACATTTATATGTTGCACAGTTTATGTAGACTTTTGGAGGCATAGAGATGACACACTGATCAACTCTTACCTCATTGAGGAATTAGACCCCAGAAGTCCACTGGCAACCTGATTTTGCTATTTAATTTATCCTTACTATCAAGCACTGTTCAGGAAAATGCAGCTAGAGTTACTTGTGCTGTACTTGAAATGGACCAGCAAACAGTACTGATTTTCTTAGTGTTACTTCTTATATGAGCCAGCACTGTGAGACAGAGTAATAAAGTCCTGACCACAGCACAGATCACTCAGGTTTGAGTAGCAGCTTTGGGGTTTTGGTATTGGCATGAAAGGATGGGCATACCAATCCCAAGGGTCTAGAGAACTCATTTGTCTGGACTTCACATAGATCTTCAGTGGAGGTCAGGGACATGTTGGGGTCAGTGGCATCCAATGGAGATGAAGGAGATATTGGCTTAAACGCCACTAAGGTGGGATGATATGCTAGCGCACTCCACATCCCCCCCATTGACCACCAGTTCTAGGACATTGTGTAGGGCAGGGGGGTTAGGGCATAATATAAAAAAATACACCTGACAGCAGTATAATGCTGCATTGGAGCCCTCGGTCTCCTTAATGGTCCAAGCCAGGGTTAAAATGTGTCTGGGAAGGCTATGGTTGGGCCTGTAGACCAAGTGAATAAAGAGATGACCTGGGGTCAAATGGAAGGCAGCTGTGGAAGCTAAAAAATAATGTTACCACCTATATTGAAGGAAAATTGTGATACTTTATCAGCCAAAGACTTGACAGTAAAACAGGGAAGAGTAATGAAGATATTTTAACAATGATTTCTGTTTTGGTGTGCATTCATTTAATGTGTATGCAAACAGTGCTGTCTGTCTGTTTTGTCTGTGCTCTGAGCAAACACAACCACACTGTCAATTTACTGGAATCACCAGTACAGTCTGCAAGGGAAAAATGAGCAAAACCACCTTATACTTTGTACAGTCAAGCCAAGCTGGTTCTTCCTTTATTCACAAGGGATCTCTACGGCAACCATTCTCTGAATCATTGCTCATGGTTTAGTGAGTTTTACTTCTTTGGTTTGAGCCTTATCATATGGTCTCCAGTTCTGAATGAATTTCTCCCATTGAATTCTTTTTTTTTTTGTAAACATCTTTCTAAAATCACAACTAAAATAGTAACACAGGTATGCAGACATTAAAAGAAAACAAACCATAGTAACATGATTTTCCATGTACTACACTTGCTTCCTTTTTAACAATCATTCCCTATGACCTTACATAAATTGTTCAATTACTTCTTCCTTAAACCTCAGTCCTACAGTTACTCTGCAGGTATTGTCCCACCGATTCCATTCTGATATGTATATTACTGCTTTTCCCAATGGTCATCTACTGGGTTGTTCCCAACCAGCTTACCTTTCAACCTCTTAGTGCAAGAAATCTGGACAAAAGCCTGACAAAATGGGGGGACAAAGGCCCAAAAATAGGGACATATTTTAATATTACTCTTATAAACTTAGAAACTTGCTAGAGTAACAGGGTTTGTTATAACATACATTTTCTGATGGATTTGAATTCTGAAACTCAGATGTACATCATTAATTAGTGGCTTCAGTCCTCAGATCATCTCAGTGATTTGCCAGAAAAAGACAAATTTTATGAGGAATAGACCAAAAATATGAGTCAAAAATCTGGACATTTTATGAAAATATGGACAGTTGAGAGGTATGCTGACCAGACACCCTGTTTAATAAAACATAGATAATTAAATAAATTACATCCAGAAGTTAAAGAAACCTGTTTTTTTTTTGTAATTTCCTGTGTTCATTGTATAGATCTATATGCATTTATTTATTTGTTTTTCAGATGCCTCTATATAAAAGCTAAGTATAGGTAAAAAAAACAATCAAAACTAGTCACCGTTAAGAAAAGGGAAAAACAGAGTCCCTCAGCAGATTTAAAACTACTTTCATTAAAATATTTTTTTCTGTCATAGCTTAATGACCTACTTCGAATTTTAAAGTTGCTGACTTTTACCTGGTATTCTCAATCAGACGTATCTTCTTTTTTTCTAAAATTAGTGATTTATTCCTGCAACAGAAATGCTTTTAATGCATTGTCTTCTTATTATACAAGCTTTATTAAATTTCTTACAGCATTTACAAAAATCCATCTTGTGTGAAGTCACCCTCCAAAAAATACATGTAGAATAACTTACAGGCAGTTTGTCTCTTTAAAGCACTCCTTAATTGACTTATTTGTAGACATCATTCCATAATGCTAAAGTACTCAAAAATTTAACCGTAAGATCAGCAATACTGACAGGAAATTCTCAATCAAATTGACTAAAGAATCTATTCACAATGGAAAGCAAAGTCAAGCAGCCAATACTTTTGAGGTGATAAGGAGAACAGAAGATGATAAATAGCAAAAACAACTTTTATCTGGCATTAACTAATGCTGGTCAAAGGCTAGTACTAATCAAAGCTGGTGTAGCTTCTGAATGTGATGGGCATTTGCCTTGTACAAGAAGAACTCAGCTGCTATAAACATCAAAACAAAGGACAATTAATGTCTATAAGAAGAAGACTATGAGTTATAAATGTAGGTAAAAGAAGTCTTTCCCTCCCAGTCTGAAGACAGATGGGAAGTAAACCTTTTCCTCTGATTTACCTTCCCCTACCAATAATGGTGAGGGTGAAGGAATAGCCCGAACTGAATCCAGAGATGACCAACTTAGGTCATACACTGATACTAACACTGACTGGTAATTATTTTGCTGTTTCTTAAGCAAGGAATAACACCTGACGGGTGGTATCAAGTAAATAATGGTCACACAGGGGTTTTGTCAAGCCCAACACAACAAGCAGACGGCCTTACAACCCCTGGAAGGGACATTATTTCCCTCAGAATGTTCACCCTGGAGGGCATTATTATAGGTTCATAGGTTCAAAAGGGTGTACTAGGCTAAGGAACTTGAGGGCCTTTTTAAGCCTAGCCATGCATCCCAAATGTCTGACAAGTTCTGGTACTTTTGGTAAGTGTAATCAAGGGCTTGGAAGGTGAAACATTTACAAGCAGGGCTCTGGGAGATGAACCATTATTGAGCTTAAATAATGGACTGCCTGTTAAATTGTTCTGGATTTGTTTTTTTCTTTATTAGTATATAATTTTTTATATTTTTCATGTAAAATAATTCCTCTGTATTGCATGTAAGTGTTGCAGGAAGTATTTTAAATCAAAAATATAAGTTGTCAAAGTATTTTATGTGTATATAGATATATATATATATATATATATATATATATATATATATATATATATATATATACAGACACACACACACACACACACACACACACACACACACACACACACACACACACACACACACACTGAATGTGTCCAGCAATTACAGCTACTTTCTTGACTGAGTACACTTCTTTCATTTTATTGTGATCAAATAACATAAAAATACAGTGTAAGGCATTGCAACCCCTCAATGGCTCTCAACTGTCCCTAACTTAGCTCCACCCCTCACAAATGTTCAATTTTCTGATAAGTCACTAAAGATTACTGTCAATGAACCTAGATATTAAAGTTTTAAACTTATTGTTCAGATAATGTATGGTGGTGGAAAGCATGTATCATTCCATTGTAGATGGGTTAATAATACCATGGTTACACTGTCACGCTGCCAGCCTAGCTATCCAGAATTTTGTAAATAGTTCTATGTCATTTGTAAATATTTATATGATTTATACAGAACTGTATGTTATGTACTGAGCTTCAAGAATGTAACCACAGCATACCCTGCTGGAACATAGAAGATTAACTTGAAAAACTTAAGAATAGTTGAGGTTAAGTTACTTTATAGCTTGGCCATAAACAAAAGATGTTATCTCTCAGTTTCAGTTCAGTAGCATACAAAATGTCTAGCACTAAAAGTTTTTTGTATTGTCTTGGAGAGAAGTAAATAGTAGGTTTCAAATGTAAAAGTGTTTTATTGTTTTACAACTTCCAAGATCTGCAAAGATCTGAGAGATATGGATTTCTCACACAGAGATCTTACACTCTGTTAAGTTCCTGTTTAGCTTGGCAACTGAAGTCAGGTGACAGAGTGATGTCATCCAAGCTGTCCCAGCATTCATGTTTGATATTAATTTGGGAATTCTCTGAGAGAGAGAGAGAGACTGTGCATTTTGTATTTTGTCTTTGACCTGGAAACATCCACTCATTATCACATCTGCACATGCCTGTAAATAAGATTTAGGACATAGTATCTCTTTTAGATATAGATAGGCATATAGTAAAGATTAGTTTAGATGTTTTCTGTATTTATTTAAAACTGTCCTGCGATGTTGTTTTAAAATATTTCCTGTGATTTTGAACTCTGAAGTTACTGTGTTGATTGAGTGAGCATTGTCTTGCTCTTTTATTATTTATTATTAAATATATTTAAACCTATCTTTGTGGCTGATATTTGTGAGACATATTTAAGCTCTTAGAGTACTTGCATATGTATTTGGTGACACTGTACAGGCCACTTCGAAATAGCCTTGCAAGTCTTGTTCAAAACTACCATTTGGATAATAGTAACATTACACAGTAGGATTGGACACCCTTTGTAAGGGTCTTATGGTAGTTGGTGGCAGTGATAACTACCTTATGGTATGGGCAGAAGGAGCATAGCTAGTAAACCTGTGTTAGCCTTTCCCAGGAGTGTGTGTGTCTGTTTGTATATAAATCAAATCTCAAAGTGTGTGCGTGTGTGTGTGTGTGTGTGTGTGTGTGTGTGTGTGTGTGTGTGTGTGTGTGTGTGTGTGTGTGTGTGTGTGTGTGTGTTTGTGTGTGTGTGTCAGCTACTTGGGCAGAGATACAAAGCACTGGTTGAACAGAGAGGGTGTTGGAGGTTTTGGCTTGACCACTCAGCTGAGATCTTAACCCTATAGCTGTGCCAGTGGGGAGTCTTATTGGGGTTCTGGAGAAAGATGGAGTAACCAGCCCTAGACTGACTGTGGTCTCCGTGTGCTCTTAAGGGAAACTGAACTTTACTGCGTGTGTACTTGTCATCTTCCCTTTGTGTACATCCCTCACTGTTGCCAGTGGTGAGGATTGAGGCTCCTTGATTACTGGGCCAGTGCAAGGGCACAACATATTATTTGGTGGACAGTGGTGGGATAGCCACATCACATATTCATTGGTTGATAGTGGTGAGATAGCAACATCACATGTTAATTGGCTTGTAGTGGTGTGGATATTTAATTCCTGTAGCCTGTGTACAGTGGTCACTGAAGGTGTTTGTACTCTCAATCAGCCACACAGTGAACATTCAGAGTTTCACATCACAATTGTTTTTTTTTTGTTAGCTTAGTTAGTCAGGGGGAACAGGCAACCATGTCAGCAGAGGACTATGGCAAGCTGACAAAAAGCCAGACTAAGGCAGAAATGAATGTAGCTTTGGGCACAGCTGCATCACAGACCAGTGATAGGGAGGACAACCAGGCTGGCCTTGGAGATGTGCAGCTCTCAGAAAATGGACAGCTCAACCTTTCCACAGGGGACTTAAAAATACATCTGGAGTTAAAGAGACTTGAGCTGAAGGCCAAGCATTTGGACATAGAAGCAGCAGAGAGACTGAGATGTCTGAAGGCTGAGGAAAATGAGAAACTGTGATGCCTGGAAGCTGAGGAGAATGAGAGGCAGAGGCAACATGAAAAGGAGATGCTGACTCTTCGCCAGGGTCATGGAGGTAATGGGGAAGGGAATAGTTGAACACAGAAGCAACAAAGGTTAGTAAATGTCTTTACAATTTACAGAGGGGGACAATGTTGATAGTTTCATTCATATGTTTGAAAGAGTATGTAAACAGTATAATGCTGACCAAGGGCTCTGGATACAGTTCCTGACCCCCTTACTCCATGGTAAAGCTGTAACTGTTATTTCTAAATTGTCTGATACTGATTGCTTAAATTATAATATTTTAAAAAGCAGTTTTTTAGAATGCTTTAAGTTAACACCTGAAGCTTATAGAAAAATGTTTCGTGTGCATAGACGCAAGATATATAAAAGTGTGTATGAATATATTGCTGAACTAAGCACGTATTTTCATAGATGGATGAGTGAGTGTCAGGTCACCATTTCTGAAGGGATGGAAGACCTTTTGGTGAGGGAACAAGCCCTTAGCACTTTGTTGAGGACATGAGAATCTGGTTAGCTGATAGACAATGCACTACTGCAGATGAGTTGGGGAAGAAGGGAGACCTATACCTAATAGGCAGGGCATCACTGCACAGGAAAGGGACACCCTGTGGTTCTCATGGGTCTAAGGGAACCCATGGTGGGCAGCCCAGACTGCCCCAAAAGAGTTCACCAGCAGCAGGTGAAACCACTAGTCCAGGTACACATCCATGACCAAGGGTTAAATGTTTTAAATGCAACTAGTGGGGCCATGTAGCATATAGATGTCCATGGAGGCAAGGTGGGGAGCAAAAGGTTGGAGAGCCAGTAAGTGGGAATGACAAAATGCCAGCAGTAAGTTGTCTTGAGACAACAAGGGTACCAGACTACCACAAGAGGGTATATCCTATCTTAGTGGATGGGAAAGAGGCCACTGCTAAGAGAGACACAGTCTCTGACCTAACCATTGTAAAGCCTGCAATGGTTACAGAGGAGCACTACTTGCTTGGACAGTCTACTCCAGTCAGAGCTTTAGGAGAGACCCCATTCCAAATGCCTTTGGCTAGGGTTCACCTTGAATGGGAGGGTAGAAAGGGAAGCCAGCAAGTAGGTGTGTCTGAGGATATCCCTGCAGATGTCCTGATAGGTAATGACTTTGATAATGCAGTACCATGTCTGCATGCAGTTACACACAGTCAGGCTTGGAGACAAGCATGTGGGTCTGGTAGCCTAGGGGAGACCCAGAGAGACTGCACACTTGCTACCAGGACTGGTGAGGTGGTTACTTCAGGGAGGGAGCTACCCTGTAGCAGTGAGACTGAAGGTGAGCCACAGCTGCTTGTAGGCACTGATGTTCCCTTGGATAGAGTGACTGCAAGGGCAGAAGTGAGCAGTAGTACCCAGGCTGACAGTGGGGCACCACTGTCAGAGGATACCAGACTTCCTGTGGAAAGGGAGCTGGGAAGGGTTACCAAGAGAGAGTTGAGACAGGCTCAGCTCTCAGACCCTACATTACAAGGCCTGAGAGAGGTAGCTAGTGAGGTACCCATCTTTCAAGGGAAGGGGGAATCCGTATACTGGCACAAAGGGTTACTGTCTAGAGAGTGGAACCCTGAGGGAGGGCTAGAGATGAGAGAATACAGCAGTTGGTAGTGCCTAGAGCCTACCATCTGGCACTTCTAGCCATAGCCCATGATATTCCCTTTGCAGGTCATATGGGCATAAAACATGCAAAGAGACATATTATGCAGAACTTTTATTGGCCTAGGAATTCTAGAAATGTAACAGGGTACTGCAGGACTTGTGAGCAGTCTCTAAAGGTAGGCAAGGTAGGAAATAAGGTCAAAGCTCCTTTGATGCCTTTGCCTGTGATTGAGGAGCCATTTCAGTGGGTAGCTATGGATATTGTGGGGCCTCTGAGTAGCCAAAGATCCACAGGGAAAATTATATCCTAATGCTAGTAGATTATGCTACCACATACCCTGAAGCAGTGGCTCTGTCCTCCATTGAGGCAGAAAAGGTGGCAAATGCTTTGTTAGCGATTTTCAGCAGAGTAGGCTTTCCAAAAGAAATAATGACTGACAGAGGTGCCAATTTCATGTCAGACCTGCTGGTTTGTCTGTGGAAGCACTGTGAGGGTGAAGCACCTAAAGACCACCCAATGCCATCCCAAGGCTAATGATCTTGTTGAGAGGTTAAACTCTACACTCAAGTACATGCTAATGGCATTTGCAAACCAGTTTAAGAGGGAGTGGGACAGATATTTGCTCCATATGTTGTTTGCTTACAGAGAGGTTCCCAGGAATCCACAGTTTTTTTCCCCTTTGAGTTGCTGTATGGGCATAGGGTGAGGGAACCTCTAGATTTGATTGGAGATGAGTGGGAGGGTGAGTGTAAATCCCACAAGGAGTCTGTTGTGGCATATGTCCTAAACCTCAGGACATGGTGCAGTGAACTCATGGGCTTGGCCCAGGAGAACCTGGCAGAAACCCAACAGCAGAAAAGGTCTGGTATGACATGAATGCTCGAGCTAGAAAGTATGCTGTAGGGCAGCAGGTAATGGTTCTCATTCCTGTCAGACACAACAAGCTGCAGGCAGCTTGGGAGGGACCCTACAAGGTGGTAAGGAAGGTCAGTGATGTTAACTATATGGTAGAACTGCTAGGCAGGAGGCAGGGGAGCAAATTGTACCATGTTAACATGATGAAACCTTACCATGATAGGGAGGCCCTTGTGCTAAGTATTTGCAGTGGATGGCAGGAGGAGTCTGAGGAGGATCTGGTGACTGATATCCTCAGTGAGTTTCGGACTGACACTTCAGTGGTAGGGGCAGCAATGACCCAGCAGCTATTCCCTACCCAGGTTAGAGAAATCCGAGCAGTGTTACAGGAGTTTGGGGACATGGTCACTGGGAAACCAGGGTGCACCCACCTGGTGCAGCACCATGTGGATACAAGACCCCAAAAGCCTTTTAAGCAGGCCCCTTATATGGTACCTGAGAGAGTCAAACAGACTTTGAGGGAGGAGATACAGGAAATGTTGGAACTAGGGGTAATTCAGGAGTCCAGCAGTCCCTGCACCTCCCCAGTGGTGCTGATACCAAAGAAGAATGGCAGCATCAGGTTCTGTGTGGACTTCAGGAAATTAAATAGTCACACAGAGTCAGATGCTTACCCCATGCCTAGGACAGATGAAGCCCTAGAGCAGTTGGGTGGGGCTAAGTATCTTACCACTATTGATCTTACCAAGGGTTACTGACAGGTGCCCTTGACTCCCAGTGCTAGAGAGAGGTCAGCCTTTGTGACCCCTTTTGGCCTGTATGAGTTCACAAAGATGCCCTTTGGGATGAAAAATGCCCCAGCGACTTTCCAGAGGCTTGTAGATTGTATCCTAGCAGAAGCAGGAGATTTTGCCCTTGCTTACCTAGATGATATTGCCATCTACAGCCATTCCTGGCAACAGCACCTTCTGTATGTCAGGGAGGTGCTGGGCAGACTACAGACAGCAGGGCTGACCATTAAGCCTGGCAAATGTCAGGTGGGTATGGCAGAGATCTCCTACCTGGGACATAGGGTTGGGAGTGGTTAGATTAGACCAGAGCCTGCCAAAGTGAAAGCCATTCAGTCATGGCCTGCACCTGTTACCAAAAAGCAGCTAAGGGCATTCTTAGGGACAGCAGGGTACTACAAAAAGTTTGTCCCTAATTATAGTACCATAGTTGCTCCCCTCACAGACCTGACAAAGAAAAACAGGCCATATAAGATAGTGTGGATCCCAGCATGTGAGCAGACATTCCAGAAGCTTAAAGGAGCTTTGGGAGGATCCCCTGTGTTAGCGAGTCCAGATTACAGCAAAGAATTTGTTGTGCAGGTGGATGCTTCAAACCATGGGGTGGGGGCTGTACTTAGCCAAGTTTCCTCAGAGAGAGAAGAGCACCTAGTGGTATATCTCAGTCGTAAGCTCCAACTGAGGGAGGAATGCTATGCAGCTATAGAAAAGGAACACCTAGCCATAATGTGGGCACTGCAGAAACTTCAGCCTTATCTGTATGGAAGGAAATTCACTGTAGTTACAGACCACAATCCCTTAACATGGCTACATTAAGCCAGCCAGCAAAATGCCAAGTTACTAAGGTGGAGCCTAGGGTTGCAAGCATATAATATGACAGTGCAGCACCGCAGTGGGGTTAGCAATACCCATGCAGGTGGGCTCTCAAGACAGAAAGGGGTAAGGTATTCACAGATAGGCTCAACCCTCTCAAGCAATGTTTCTCAAATGTCACTTGAAAAACTAGCTTGAGTTCTTGGGTGGGGGGGGATGCCATGCTGCCAGCCCAGCTATCTGGAATTGGAATTTTGTAAATAATTCTGTCATTTGTGAATATTGGTTTGATTTATACAGAACTGTATCTTATGTACTGAGCTTCAAGAAAGTAACCAGAGCATACCCTGCTGGAACATAGAGTATTAACTTGCAAAACTTAAGAATAGTTGAGATTAAGTTACTTTATAGCTGGGCCATAAACAAAAGATGTTATCTCTCAGTTTCATTTCAGTAGCAGACACAATGTCTAGAGCTAAAAGTTTTTGTATTGTCTTGGAGAGAAGTAAATACTAGGTTTCAAATGTAAAAGTGTTTTATTGTTTTATGACTTCCAAGATCTACAAAAATCTGAGAGATATGTATTTCTCACACAGAGATGTGAAATTCTGTTAAGTTTCTGTTTAGCCTGGCAACTAAAGTCAGGTGACAGAGTAATGTCATCCAAGCTGTCCCACCAGTAATGTTTGATATTAATTTGGGAACACTCTCAGAGAGAGACTGTGCATTTTGCATTTTGTCTTTGACCTGGAAACATCCAGTCATCATCACATCTGCACTTTCCTGTCTGTAAGTAAGATTTAGGGCATACTATCTCTTTTAGATATAGACAGGCATATAGTAAATATTAGTTTAGTCGTTTTCTGTATTTATTTGAGACTCCCTGCAATGTTGATTTAAAATATTTCTTGTGATTTTGAACTCTGAAGTTACTGTGTTGATTGACTAAATATTGGCATGTTCTTTTATTATTTATTATTAAATATATTTAAACCTATCTTTGTGGCTGATATTTGTGAGACATATTTAAGCTCTTAGAGTATTTGCATGTGTATTTGGTGACACTGTACAAGCCACTCCTAAATAGCCTTGCAAGTCTTGGTCAAAACTACCATTTGGATAATAGTAACATTACACAGTAGGATTGGAAACCCTTTTCTAAGGGCCTTATAGTAGCTGATAAGAGTGGTTGGTGGCAGTGATAACTACCTTATAGTCTGGGCAGAAGGGGCATAGCTAGTATACCTGTGCCAGCCTTTCCCAGGAGTGTGCGTGCGTTTGTATATAAATCAAATCTCAAAGTGTGTGTGTGTGTGTGTGTGTGTGTGTGTGTGTGTGTGTGTGTGTGTGTGTGTGTGTGTGTGTGTGTGTCAGCTACTTGGGCAGGGACACAAAGCACTGATTGGACAGAGAGGGTGCTGGAGGTTTTGACTTGACCACTCAGCTGAGATCTCAACCATATTGTTGTGCCAGTGGGGAGTCTTATTGGGGATCTGGAGAAAGAGAAAGATACCAGCCCCAGACTGACTGTGGTCTGTGTGTGCTCTTATGGGAAATTGCACTGTACTGTGTGTGTACTTGTCATCCTCCCATTGTGTACATCCCTCACTGTTGGCAGTAGTGAGGATTGAGGCACCTTGATTACTGGGGCAGTGCAGGGGTGTCGCACACACATTAAATTCAGAATAACAAAGACCTGCACACATAGAGACACACACATGTACATGTGCCAAACACATTTGCCTTATTTTTTCTTTATGTTTTCTACCTCACTAAACACAGTGAGTGACATGTCCTGGTAACTGCTCCTGCAGTTATTTTTGCCAGTAAATGACACATCCTCATAACTGCTCCTACAGTTCTTTTACTAGTGGAGGTACTTTTTTTTACACTCAATAGCCAATTATTGTTTACTGTGTGCAAAAAAGATGTCTTCTGATTGCTTTTTGGTTCCATGTTTCTTTACAGCTTAACGTACTGCCAAAAACTGGCAAACTTTTTTTTTATTGGGTGATATCTGTATATTATCACCCTTTTGGAGAACTTTCATCAAGATCTTGTGCAGGCTCAGACAGGTTGTCATCCTGCAAAATTATTTTATGAGGTTCCAGTTATGATACCTGCATCTGAGTCAGCTGCAAGATTTTGCAAGATGCTAGGACCAACTCAGAGGACTCCTTTTAGAAACCTTTGTAACCTACTTTTGTGACACAGAAGTGGAAGCTATAAAAGGTGCAGTAACATCATTGCTGAAGGCTGAAGACAGCTTTTTTTTCTTTTATTGTCTCTCTCTCAAAACGTTTTCTTCATTTTACCCCTAGAAGTGCAATGAAAATTTATTTTCCCTTCCTTTTTCTTTGAACAAGTCCGAGAAGCTATAGACTGGTAAGCTGAAGCTCACAATTAAAATGTCAGCAAACATGCCAGAAAAATACACTGAAAATGGAGAAAAGTTAATACTGAGCAGCACTCCTCTCCTTTAAACTTGTTTTTTGCAGAGAGTCAAGCACCCCGCATGCCCCAAACTTATATATACTAACTCCGAGATTGCTATGCCTCAGAGAAAAGGGAATATTCTGACAAGTGGCCATCTCAGACTTAGTACACGTCTGTTTTTTCAGCCAATCAATCTCAGTATTATGGGATGCACAAAGCAGGTCCCAATATTTCAAACTGATAACAAGCTTCATCCAGTAGCCCTGGGTTTGATACCCTTAATTAGACAGTACTCCTTGGCCATCCCAGAAAACACTTGGGGCACTTATAACCAGTGGCAATGGGCAAAACAGGTACTGAGTATGTCAATTTTCTTCCTCCTTCCATGTCTACTTTGCACTCTTCCCTCATCTTTTCACACCTACAATCTACCCTTTTGGCTAAACTCTGTCAATTATACTATAGTGCTGCAAGATTTGCTAGTAACCACCCCTACAAGGCTCATCACTGCCATGCACTAAAACAACTCCTGTGGCTTGAGTTTCCCTAGCACCTGCTTCATTCCCAGCTGTAAATGACTCATAATCTACTCTTAAAACCCCTTTCTTGTCCTGCTTTATCTTCACTAATATCACATGCTACCCCTCCCAGAACTCTCTGCAGCTCTGACCAGCTCCTTCTGGACACCAATAAACCAAACAAAAACAGTGGTAAACCTCTTTACAAATATAGTATTTCCCATGCATGGAACAAACTCCCCCTTAACACCTGAATCATTTGTAACATAAATAAATACAAGCTTAAAACTTTTCTCCTAAATGTCAACAACTGTCAGTGCAATGATTCCACTTAAATACCACCTTACCACCTTACTACCTCTCACATTTTTAACACCCACATGTTGCAAGTGTCTTATCTCATTGGCATCTCTTTCTCTTTTTGTTGATTAAAAAAAAATTCTAACTTTTGCACTGCATGTTATGCACATTATTGTAATGTTTATGTAAACTTCATTCTCAGGCCTTTTGTAAATTTCTAATGTTCTCATGTAAAGCACATTATTGTATTGTTTGCATACAACTTCATTGTCAGATGTTTTTCATTATGTAACTTTGTAATAACTGTCTGGAACTTTTCTTCTCAGATGCCCACTGAAAATGGACCACTGGCTCGGTGGGACTAACTCGATTAACAAATGACAAATAAAAAATAAATACATTTTAAGATCCTAGCTATCTACCACAAGTATAATTCTTTATGGATTTTGAAAGACAAGACATCATCTTCAGACAAAGTAACCTGAATACATTTACTCCTGAAAATGAGAGTTATACCAATAATGCAGTTGCAACTGCATTGCCAGGAGTCTGCTTTGGAGTAGCAAGATGAACTGATGTCAGTGATGCAGCAGGTAGTACACTCACCTTTGGTGCACATGGCTACATGCTTTACACCCACACCAGGTAGGTGGAATGCTGCACTCCTGACTGTGTCATCCTTTGGATGAGACATTAAACTGAGGCCCCATTTGCTTGAGTTGGCGGCAACTCAGGTAGAGGCAAAAGATACCATGGTACCTACTGAAAAGAGTAGAAGTTCCCTGATGCCTTAGCCGATTTTCCCCCCAAAAAATAAGTACCACCTTGGGTTTCCCCTAGAAAGAAGCTACTAGCCTGGTGGGACTATCCCAGTCAGCAAAGGATAAATGATATTAATGCTACTTATATGGCAGCCCAATACCAGTGCACAGCAGTACAAGATGGGTTTATATGGCAGCCCAATACCAGTGCACAGCAGTACAAGAATGGCTTATATGGCAGCCCAATACCAGTGCACAGCAGTGCAAGTTGGGCTTATATGGCAGCCCATTACCAGTGCACAGCAGTACAAAATGGGCTTATATGGCAGCCCAATACCAGTGTACAGCAGTACAAGATGGGCTTATATGGCAGCCCAATACCAGTGCACAGCAGTACAAGATGGGCTTATATGGCAGCCCAGTACCAGTGCACAGCAGTACAAGATGGGCTTATATGGCAGCCCAATACCAGTGTACAGCAGTACAAGATGGGCTTATATGGCAGCCCAATACCAGTGCACAGCAGTGCAAGATGGGCTTATATGGCAGCCCAATACCAGTGCACAGCAGTACAAAATGGGCTTATATGGCAGCCCAATACCAGTGCACAGCAGTACAAGATGGGCTTATATGGCAGCCCAATACCAGTGCACAGCAGTACAAGATGGGCTTATATGGCAGCCCAATAACAGTGCACAGCAGTACAAGATGGGCTTATATGGTAGCAGTGCACAGCAGTACAAGATGGGCTTATATGGTAGCAGTGCACAGCAGTACAAGATGGGCTTATATGGCAGCGCAATACCAGAGCACAGCAGTACAAGATGGGCTTATATGGCAGACCAATACCAGTGCACAGCAGTACAAGATGGGCTTATATGGCAGCCCAATACCAGTACACAGCAGTGCAAGATGGTCTGTTTTTGCAGGAAAACTAATCAAGTCAATCTAATATCACAAATACTGCCAGACCAATGCAGCCTTCCTGATATGTAAACCCAAATTATATGCTTTACTGCTACAGTAACCATCCCCAAAGTAAGATAATTTGTTTCACATTCTCTTTAAATGTATCATTTTCCTTTAAGACCTCTGGGGAAAAGAGCTCCAAATATTTCTGCAATCACTGTCATACAGTAGAGTATTAATAGCTGCTGTCTTCTTATACCCATATAAAGCAACTAGACCAAGTTCGGTACTTTGTTCAGTGACAGGGTTTTTGCATATCCATTTCTATTGTGGATCAACAACAGGCTGTTTGTACATTTATTCATATTGTTACTGAACCCTGTAAAAGCTGACGGCAAGACAAGCTTTTGGGAATGACAATGTGCAAGTCCTCAAAAGAATGAATAATGGAGGGACTTCCAAGCTAGCTACACACTGATTAACAGCTTAATTTCAGCTCTCCAAGTGTGAAAAAAAAGAAACTGAGGCATAAAGGCTAGTAATTCTTCCCACTTTACTTACCTTCACTTACTGGCTAATACGTACACTACCTGAAAGCCAGTAAAGAAGAAACTCAGAGAGGCTGAAAGAAAATCCACTACAAAAGGTGATAAGGTCGCTTATAAGATGTGCCACATAGAAGGATTTCCTACCACTGTGGATACATGGTGGTCAAAGTTTAGATTGCTATCAACCTGAGTACCCAGATCATGTACCACTGAGTCCGCACTTGGAAGGGTGCTGTCTTCCATGTAATTAGCATGGATATCAGCCTTCCCAAAGGGAATAATAATGATTTGTTTTGCATTTAGCTTTAATCCGTGGCTTTGGCATCGATCATTTGCCTTCGTTAACCCTGTCCACAGTATATTAACCACTGGGGAACTCAATGATTGCCCCTAATTTGCAATCTTAAGTTGACATGGTCAGCCACAGGCCACCCAAGTTTGCCTGGACTTCTGAGAAATAAATTCTGAACAGTAAAGGGCCCAGCACAGATCCCTGTGGTATGTCACTGGTGACTAGTCTTTTGCTAGAGGTGAAGTCACCCATTTCAACAGTATGTGTCCTGTTGATGAGCCAGTGGGCAACTCATCTGGTAATGTATGGGTTAATTCCCAATTGGGAGAGTTTTCTCTATAATACCTGAGTGGGGGAATGTGTCAAGTTCCATGGCTAGGTCAAGATAGGCAGTATGCACTCTCTTTCCCTTGCCCAGGGCCTTGGTGACTTTCTCAAAGAAGTCAGCCATGTTTAACAGGCACGATCTACCTTTTATGAATCTGAACTGGGTTGAGTCCAGCGTTTGGAGATTACCTATGTCCTTGTTAATAAGCTCCTTGCAGATGAGGCTAGTCAAGCTTATGGGCCTATAATTCCCAGGGTCAGTTGATGTTCCCCTTTTGTGAAGAGGGATTACTGTTCCTGTCCTCCATTCTGCTGGAACATAGTCAGTTCACAAGTTGTGGTTAAACAGTCATCCAAGTGGGTCTAATAGGTCATGTTTTAAGTTGTTTAACAGGCAACCTAGAACGTTGTCTTGTCCCACTGATGATTCATTTTTGGCCTTAGACAGCGCAGAAATGACCTGCTGTATTGAGATGATAAGCTGAGGAATGGTGTCAGGTATACTTTGGGAGATGACTGGAGGGTACAGAAAGGTGAAGTTTGATCCAAATCTGTCAGCTAGCAGGTTGGCTATTACCTCCGGTTGAGTATGGGTGGTGTCATCAACAACCAGTTCTTGTTTAGCTTTCAGACACAGTTAAAGAATGCCTTGTGATTATCTGTAGCTACTTAGGCTATTTTTGCTTCACAATTACTTTAAGAGGACTTGATAAGATCTCTAATTTGTTTGCTTAAGCTAGAGAGGGATTTTGTCCTCTGCTGAGACAATTCCCTCTTGTTCTCGGACATCAGTTTCCTTCAATTGTTGTATAGCCTGTTTATACTTGTGGTCCACTAGGGTAGCTTGTTTATTCGGCAAGACTTAGTTTTAATCCAATCAGGTACAGCTGCTGCTTAAGTGGTTATACAGGGCTTTGGTGTACACCTCTGCATAGGAGTCTATGTTATTTGCATTTGAGGTGGATTTGAAACTTCATATACCATCACTTAGTAGGAGGTAATTTATCTTTGAAAAATTCTTAAGCATGTTTGAGCTTGATGGAGTATCTGGTCTTATAATTACATTGAATGTGACTGATTTATGGTCCAATCTTACCAGGGAAGATGTTACACATGGGGGGGGGGTACAATGCCATGTTAGTGAGTACTATGTCCAGGACATTTGAGAATCTTGTGAGTGTGCCAACTAGCTGTTCCAGACCATTTACATTGACATAGTCCAAGATTCTCTGAGCCAACATGTTTGTGGTCGTGTATGTTTTCCAGTCGATGATAGGACAATTAAAATTACCCATGAGTAAGGTATTGGACTGTATGGCAAGTGACTCCAGTAAGTCCAGGTATGAGGTATGCTTTTACTGTTTCATGGTGGGGGACCCATAGCTAGCTATGATGTGATAGGTGGCTTTGCCTATAGTTAATTGGACATGGAGTAGCTCAAGACAGTCATACTTTTTTACCAGTCTTGAGGTATACTTATCCTTAATGAAGATGGATATACCTCTTCCTTTGGTTCTTTTACACTCAGTTTATGATCTGAATGTACGGAAGGCATTGTAACCCTGCACAGTCGGGGTGGCTTCCCCACCTTTGAGCCATGTCTCGGTAACTGCACAGACATCAACATCTTGCAAAGTGAGGAGTGCTTCCAGGGAGTGCAGTTTCTTGTTTAGACTACTAGCATTACCCAACTTCATGTCATTAATGTCTGGAAAGATACTAAAAAGAAAACAATAAGTATATTCAAGTAAAACAATTTTTGTTCATAACAGTATTTGTATAAAACATCTCATGATATAAAGTGCATGTTATATAATAAAGCAGATTTGTACAGTATGTAGTCAGGGTATCTAAAATGAGGGGGTGGCGGTGTGTCTTTTCAGTGATTGTTATATGAGATAAAGATACTAAAGTTAGCAAGTATCTTTTTAGTTTTAAGAAATGTAGACATTACAATGTAAAAAGAGAAGGAAGGCTAAACAAAAGTGTGTTTAACTTAATATGCAGAAATATGGAAGACGTGAATTCAGTAGTAGGAACTTGGAGAAAATTTACATATTATTCCCCAAGGTACAATGACTGGACCAAACTAGACAGAAATTATATTTCACTGGAACATGTACATTTAATTGAAAGCTTTAACACACATACAATAACTATTTTAGATCATGCGTCATTTAAAAATAAGATAAAAATGCAGGGTGATGAAGTTAAAATGAGACACTGGCTCTTCCCCACCTACTTGTTAAAAACAGATGATTTTTTTTAAATATTTTTATTAACAATTTTTAATAATGCAATATCAAATGGTTACAGACAATGCACAATCAAAACAATGAAAGTAATGTGGATTTATATACAGCAAATAACTATTTACAGATATGCCTTATGTCCAACAAAATTTTTAAGTTAACAGAGATTAAGCTACAAGGATATCAAATAAAGTATCCCAATATTCAGTAATGTGTGTACTGTGTCTTTCGGTGTATTTTGGAAATTCGCAGTATTACATATCTCCTCTCCAGGATTATCCAAACTTCAGGCTCGTATTTTAATAACACTCTTTTTCCCTTGTCAAACTTTATCTCGCCCTTAACTGGAAAGATAGATCTCTACTCACTTGGGATGGATTTAAATGACTTGCTACCAAACACTTACTTGCCCAAAAACAGAGGAATTTAAGGAATGGGTAGGGGAAATTATCCAGGAGTTATTAGGGAAGATTTTCAGAAGTTATAGCTAGTGTGTGGGATAAAGTAAAAGTGGAGTTTAAAAAATAGGTTAGAAATAAAAGAAAAAGAGATAGTTAAGAAGAAACAGGAATTATATAAATGTGCTGACAAAGATTATTGTACTGCAGAATAAGGGGAATATCACTGAACCAGAAGAGGCCAACTGCAGAGGGCTAAACATAAAATAAGGGAGTATCTGCATAATATGCTTGGGATTATAAAGGTTGCTATTAAGCAATTGTATTTTGATAGTAACACTCTAGAGCAGTGACTTAACCAGCAGAAAGTAGACAGGGTTGTTGACAAACTTAGGGAGCCTATAACAACAAAAAAAAAGATCTTGTAGAGCTACTAGAGATATTTCATAAATATTATAATAATTTGTATAAAGCAGAGAAATGTGGCACTCAAGAGCACAAATGGAAATATTTATGGAAGACATAAGGTTAGAGGTAGATGAGGCTCAGCAATTAACAGTTAAAACAGGAGGAGATTACATAAAAATGGAAAACTGGTGACATATTGGGCCAGTAATGTTGGCTGAAATAGATGGTATTCCTGTGGAAGTTTGGAAGCTAGGAGGGAAGAAAGTGATAAAGATCTGGAAGGTTTTTTAACAGTATTTTAAAAGGAAGATAGGCACCAATATCCAGGAAGAAAGCTATGGTGGCTATAATATCTAAAGGCTTTAAAGACCCATTGGACCCAGCTTCATATAGGCCCACTTCAATTTTAAACCATGATTATAAAGTGTTCATGTCTATAATAGCTAAACGAATGGCAAAGGTGTTGTCAAAAGTGATATATTGATCAATATGGTTTTGTGGAGGGGAGGCAAGCATTTGACAACATTAATTGAACAATGATGATCCAGAGGAAGGCAGAATATAAAGCAATACTGCTGCGGCTGTTGGTGGGTCTTGATGCAGAGAAGGCATTTGACAGGGCAAGCTGGGATTTTATGAGTAGGGCAATGGAAGCATTTGCATTCCCTAATAAATAATAAGGTTAATTAGGAGGATATATCAGGGATCACAGACAAGAATTAAAGTGGGAGGGTTCCACTCTGATATGTTGTGTCTGAACAGAGGAACCATGCAGGGGTGTACTCTTTCCCCTTTGTTATTTGCTTTATATTTAGAGCCATTGGCAAAGACAATAAGGGACTCAGATAGTCAAGGATGTAATTAGTGAGGCAATCAAGAAAACTTGTCTTTGTTTGCAGATAATATTATTTTATATCTGATAAAACCAGAAAAGGACATTTTCATGTTGTGGAACATTATGAGACAGTCTCAAGTCTTTTCAGAATATAAAATTAATGAAAATAAAACAAAATCTGTAGCTGCAAATTATGTACCCACACATGAACTGGTTCCACAATGCCCATATTTATGGGGCACAATAAAATGTGGTTTTTAGGGGTATGGATTAAAAAGGCTTCTGTCACAGCAGCTAAATAGATGTGGGAAGAGACTAAAAAGTAATACAAAAACTGAGAAACTAGAAGTTCTTATTTATGGATATGGATAGCAAGATGCAAGCAATGAAACTGTTTTAGTCTCTTTAATTTTATATACATGTCAAACATATTTTTATCAACTAGAGGATAAGTTGTGTTGTGAACAATAATCAATAAGGAGTTGAATGGATTTATCTGCAAGGGGATGGCAAGTGGGATACATTGATTCTTCCAATAGAACAAGGTGGTTTAGGATTACTTAATGTGAAAGAGTATTTTAGAGATACACAGTTAATGCTCATATACATAACACAAGCAGAAAGCCATAATTCAAATTGGAAAGGGATGCTGCTGAAATGGAGAGTGGGGGCAATAAATAAGGAGTGAGTGGGATTTTGGATGCAGATATTTAAAGAGAATAACAACAGCCATATTATATTCATAAAAGTACTAGAAAGTGTTCTAAGAACTAAGCCAACATAAGAATGGAGAAATGAGATTCTGCAAAAAGATTTGGGGTACAGAGAATAGACAAGAGGGGACTTGAATTTACTGGAGAAAACTAGCAAAGGAGTCAAGGCATTGGGAACAAATAATTAGAGAGGGAAAGGTAAAAGAATGAGAAGAGACCAAGAAGACATTTTGACTGCAGGAGAGAGACTGCCTTCCCTATTAAGGATTGATATCAGAGTATAGGTAAAGGGAAAGCAATAGGGGAATCGTAAATGAAAGACCTGCTGTGCTAGAGTTTTTAGTTGAATCTAGAACAGAAACTGCTATTACAAAAAGAATAATTAGTGGGACATATAACATATTGCACAATAATTATATAAATCAATCAGAGGAGGTTAGAAAAAATTGAGAAGAGAGATTAGATAAGCAATATAGAAGTGAATAATGGGAGGATATACATATGATTCCCAAGTATGCAATACAGTCAAGGCAATTTAGGATTTTTGCTTGTAAATATTTACATAGGTATTTGTATACCCTAAGCAGACACCAAAAAAAAAATTTCCTCAAGTATATAGCAAATGTTGGAGGTGTGATGCAGGAAAAAAAAGAGGTAAATGGGAACATATGTTTGGGGAGTGTAATGAATTGTTAGACTTTAAACTTTTCCTACAGAGCACTCTGCCAGAAATATTGGGTGTGCAAATGGGTGTAACTAAAGAAATTATTCTTTTGGGCTGGAATGCAGGATCTGCATTGTCTAAACATAGTAAGGTCTTGTTAAGTTTTCTTCTGGTGCCGGCTAAAGAAACAATTACTGGAAAATGGAAATCAAAGTCTAAACCAACTGTATTTGAAATACTGAATATTGTAACACATATAAAAAAACTGAAAGTAGGATATTTTTAAAGAGGAAGGAGCAAATTACATATAAATAAATGTAAATTGTGGGAACAACACATGCAGAATAATGTTCAGGAGGAGAAGGAGGAATGAGGTTTAAGGGAAGGCAGGAATTGAGCAATTTATGTAATGCTGGATTGATGGTAGTTATACAAAAGAACATTCGTGGTGTATAATGTATGCAACTGGGAACATATTCATATTGTTTGCTTTCTTTTATTTTTATTTATTTATCCTTTGTTGACCAGGTTAGCCCCACTAGGCTAGAAGCTTCTTTTCAGGAGAGACCCAAGGTGGTATTTATACTACTAGAGTAAATTTTGGCCAAACCATCAGGGAACTTCCCCTACTCTTGGCAGTCAGGGGAAGGATTTTTGTGTTACACATCCTATCCTCCTGGCTGCCAGGTGTGGAGGCAGCCAGGAGGAACAGGAAGAAAATATGGCTGATTCAGCTTTGGCTGAAAATGAAGTGAAGGTTGATGAAAATGTAGTTGAAATGGTAGAATCGCTACCAGAAGTTTTTTTCTGATGCTGTGGGTGCAGAAAAAACAGTGATATTGGAAGAAAAGGAGATTGTAGTTGTAACAGAAATGGAGTCAGAGGAAAACTTTCAGAGGAAATTGCTTGAAGGAGAGACAGTTACCTCTGAGAAATGCATAATTAGAATCCTCCAATCGGGAGGGTTGTGGGATGATTATTTGGAAGAAATGGTAAACCAAAGTGAACTAGAAAGTGGAGCAATTTCATGGAGTGACATCATGGAGAAAATAGAAGAAAAAGGAGAAGAAGAGACTGTGCCAGAAAAAGTTCAAGAGACAAAAACTTATGCACAAACTGTGGGAGAAGGAGCAAAAAAGTAAGAAGAAATAAAAGAAACTAAAAAGAAGTATACAGTATATGTGAGCTATAAAAAAGAAGACATTTTGGATAGGTGTAAGGTTTGGGACTGTCATAGCACCTCTAGGTGTCAAAGAAAAAGAGGTAAGAGCATTAATTTTAATTAATAAAGAGACTTTTTGTGACTTGATATTTGAGACTGGGAAGGCCATGGACATTTTTGGGAGCATATGAACAAAAGAAAAATATTTAACCATGGTCAGACTATGGCAAGGATTCACGAAGTCTCCGTGTAAGAGTTATAACGCTTACACGGAGGCTGCAGTTAAACGGAGTGATGTCAGCATGCTTTGCATATTCATGAGAGCATGCTGAATCACACCTAAGGCTAACACGGTCTGTGTAAGACAGTAGGGGGCGTGTCTGTAGGCCGAGCCCTGCAAGCAGACACGCCCCCCAGGAGACTAAAAGTGCCCAAAGTAAACACCCATGACAGAGTCCACGGAAATATGAATAAACACAACACAACACATGCCCCCACAGACTATGAACAGAAAATATATAAATGAACATGTTATATATTTTTTTTAAATTGTAAAGATGTTTGCCCGTGAGTGCGCTCGTTTGTGGCGTGCCGTAAGCAGCTACAGTTAGCAGTCAGTGGGAAAGCATATAAGAACTAAATATGCAAAGTAAGCCAAGAAGCAATAGCGTAGCGGTAGAGATGTCAGCTGAAGAGCAGGTATTCATGGTTCGAGCCCCCACAACACCAAATTTTATTTTTAGCAAAATAAGCACGAAACAAGTCCCTGACAAACATGTACACATATAAAATCACATTTTATGTAAAATGTAATGAAATAGTCCATTTATTTTGAAGAAATGTGAGGTAACAAAACAATAAAAAATGCCAGACGTGCCTATAGCTGAGCTACAGTTTAACAAGGTGAGTGCATCTGCCCGTAGGTGAGCAGTGGTTTAACAGGTGCAAAATGAGTACCTGTAGCTGAGCAGTGGTTTTACACACTGAGACTGTGTGACCCTAGCTGAGCTGAGTGTAACATGCATGCTGACAGCCAAATGAGGCATAAACCAGCACACCCCGTTTGCGCGGAGCAACGCACCACGCCAACAAGCTAACCGACGGGCAACATTGAGCAAGCTGTAACAAAACTGCCTTTACACAGACACTCCCCCTAGCCTGTCTAGACAGTCATAAAATATAAAAAGCAGTGGCCAGGTTTGAAGCCAGGATACCATGCACCATAGTCAAGGTACTGAACCACTAAGCTATGACAGCTGTACTCAGAAATGCAGTAATAGCAAATATATAGGAATGAACAGAAAGTGGAGCATGACAAAGCAGGTTTTGTGAAGTGGATACAATTCCAAAATGGCCAATCACAGATAAGTGCAGGAAAAATGGCATATATAAGCCCCATAGGCGGGAATACACAGCATAAATGATTGCAGAACTGACTTGCAGCCAGAATGTCAGGTGTAGGTGAGGGTAGTTGCTTTCGAGCACAGAGGTGGGGCGTTGAGGAGTCCAGATACATGGTCTGGCTCCTAGTCCATAATCATGAGGCCCAATTCATGCAGGGCCAGGTCCTGTAGGGAGCATATAGGGCTGAGGCATGGGACCGGTTGGCTCATGATCTTACCAGTGCCACAGGGATTCCAAGGACTGGTGAGCAGGTCCGTCACCACCATGCGGACCTGAAGAGACGCAAGCAGGACCAATTGAACCTTTGGATACAGGAGGCCCGGCAAATGCCCAACGCCCCACTACTGAGTAAGTTACATTTAATTATGTATGTAAGAAATTAAATTAGCTGATATTATGGAGATGTGTATTCCAATATTACTTCATTTATATTACAGCTGCAGGTGTCCGTTCTGTGGACCGCAGAGCCTATGGCGATAGGCTGGTGCGGTTGCGCCACCAGGCAGGTCAGTAATCCACTCCCAGTAACTGTAAAGAAATATAAAAGTATGACAGTTAGCAAAAGAGTGCAGTCTAGTCACTAAGTAATAAAATGTGCAAGTAACAGTGTAAAAGTGTTTGCAAGTATTGCTTGATTACAAAAGTGTATTGCAGTCTGAAATCCAAACAGAAAAATGAAAATGTCTGAAATAAAGTCTGAAATAAAGATGCCCCACCTGTAATATCATAGTGCACAACCTGCAGCAGGCTGAAAAGTACAGCTGCAGAAGATGAGCAACTCACATGTGTGAAATATATCCCTGTTGAAATACTGAAACTTGACAGAAGTGAGACTGCTGGAAAGGATTGTAATAACTACAGGTAAAATATGTCAATAAAGCCTAGAAGTAAGTACCATCCTGAATAGTAAAATGAAAACAAGTGAGAGGGTGTGAGAAAGAGTTATGAATCCACCAATAAAGTAGTAACAACCCCTGTAAAAAGTATACTGCAGTCAGTACAGAATGAAATGAATGTGACAAGTAGAACCAAACTGTGAAATGTGTCCAAAGTGTTGCTGCAGCTGGAATGTGTATCCCAAAATCTGGATATGTTGCTCTCAGTCTGCAATATGCAGATAGTATGATTGTCTGAAATATCAAACATCCACAGTTGTCTGTAGCTATATAAAGCAAATGTAGCAGGATAATGTAGCTGAACAAAGCCAGATATGAACGTGTATGAATAACAATAAAATGTATATTAATGTAGCAGTAACAGTCCTATCACCAAATTGAAGTAGTTATCATATAGGAAACTGTAGTTAGAACAGTAGTGTGTATATATCTGTAGCTATCAGAAATGTACAGCATATGTATTGGTATTCGAAGGTGTTAATAATATTTTCTTCACCCCACCCTATAACCACATATAATCCATTCCACGTGAAATTGGTATGTGCAATCACAATTAACACCCCTGGACATTTGTCCTGATGGGTCATAAATATTTGCATGTCCGTTGATGCATCTGCCCTGTTCATACATCCAAACTTGATGGCCTGTTGCCATCAATCAACCCTACATGTTGTTGGACTGTGTATTGCTGTTCAAATTATGCATGTGTTATGCTTGCTGTTCAATGGTGTGAATATCTGGGTGTTTGGTTAATGGGAATACTAATGCATGCTGTTACAACTAATTGCGAATGGTATTGTATGTTACTCACCCAAACTGTCATGACATAATGCAAAACATAGAACGACAGGGAAGGTGGGTTCCAGCGGACCCACCTCTCCCACCTCAGCTGGCGAGTGCACCTGGCACTAGTGCCCAGTCTGGACCCTCCTCTGGTGGCCCTGTGCCACCTGTGGGTGGAAGCGCTGCAGGGGATGGGGCCCGTCCCCCCTCTGCAAGCGTGGCCGGAGGAGAACCACCACTCACCCTCCGTAGCGTCCGGACTGTGGTGCGTAGGGAGATCCAGGACTCTGTTCTTGAGCCCCTACGCCAGCTTGAGGCACAGGTGGCACAACTTACGGGCATGCCTGTTGCCCGGCCTACACAGTCCCCAGCACAGCCCCATCCTGGGCAGTGAAGGAACAGTGGCAACTGCCCTTGGGTGGGGATATCAGTTCCACTGTTGCCATCTGTGGGCTCATGGGCTCTGGATATCCAAACCTCCATCCCTGTCAATTGTGTAACCCCCCCACATGTGCCATACACCGCCCCTGTATGGGTCTTGTTTGTCTTGTCTGTTGACCTACCCAACCTACCTCCCCAGCTATACCGACTTCCTTCACCTGACATACCACTCTCACCTGAAAAAAAAAAAGGCACTCTGTACCCACAAAAAAATTACGCCCCATACATAGCTGCCCATTCCGCACATATGTCTACCAGACATGGAAACTATCAATTACAATTGGCTGTACAACTAGTATTATTGTTGTCCTTACACCTCTCTCAGGGGTGGAAGGTATCATATGTCACACCAAATTACAAACATATGCACAGCTGTTGCTGATGAAGAAATGGGCAGCTATGGGCCTTACCTACATCCCTCCTGCAAAACCCAAGCTTGTTTCCCTACTGTCTTACCCTCTTTGTGACCCCTTTTTCACCACTTTCCTGTCTCCCCATTTTCATTTCTTTCAAAGAAAATAGCGCAGGTGTGCGCAAGAGTAAGCATGTTTAAGCGGTTGTAAGCGGGTGTGCGCATGTGTGCGCAGAGCTAAATGCCACTGCGCATGCGTGAGCTCCGCACAAACCAGCGCTAACCCGGTTACAACTGCTTAAAAGTGCCTTAGTCACTCTGATTGACAGGTCCTGTAGTCAGTTCAAAAGCAAAATAAAATCCCACTGTCAGTCCCGAATCCAGGACCTTGGAAACAGTAGTCTGCATGACTTACCACTAAGCCATGACTCTTATACAAGAACATTGTGCTAAAATAAATATATCATGTAATAGTAGGAATGAATATAAAGGGAATCTAGGATGTGTAGTACACAAAGCATGTCATTTAGAATTACTGTCAAAACTAGTAAATTTCCATAAAAGTAGTGTGTGAACAGAAACAGCCATGCTAGTTGGTAGCTAGTAGGTAATAATGTCACTGTAGCACCTTGCAAGCCACACACATACTCACAGCAGGATAATCACTGCCCATACCCCACAACCTCTTACAGGAACACATCCGGACCAAGTAATAAAATATGTGGAGCAAAGGGCCAAAACCAGGGACACATTACAAATAATGTTACAACAAACTCAGACAGTTCAGAGAGTAATAGGTTCTGCATTTTGTGGGATGTGTGGAAGGGTATGAAGTCTGAAACTTGAATGTTTGTCACTATATTCTGACTTGAGCCCAGAGTGATTTGCCATAAAAAGCTGTGCATGAGATATTGAACAAAATATGAGGCAGGAATGTGGACAACCTGCAAATATTTGTACATATGAGAGGTCTGACACCACCATATTTGAATAGTTAAGAGCCTAGACATAGCAACAGTGAATGAGTTACAGGGATGCCCCACAGACTCCATGTGAAATGTACAAACAGTAGGCAGAAAGGTGTAACAACACATGCAATGGTAACTATGGAGTCCTGAAATTATGCACCACTTGCATGGCAGAAAAAGTGTAGTAATACATATGCTCATGCTAACCCACACTCACAACTGCAGCATACCAGACAATTTAATGGGTGTACCCCACTGATATGTACCATTCCATGAGGCAGATAACAGATGCACCTGAGAGTCTCTGGGGCCTGCTCAGCAGCATACTCAAATACCCTAATAGATGCCAAGGCCCACACCATGGCCAGACCACACTGCATGCTGTAACACCCTAGTAGATATAGCAAGCATGCCAAGGTGTGAATGTACATGGAAAATAGGAAAGCCACAGCAGCACACTACAGTCAGGACACCTAGCAGGCATACAAGTAGTGACTGTAAAGGGCAAATATTGAAGCCTTAGCAACAAAGTGCAAGCAAAAGTGCAAGGAAAGCACACACACACACATTAACAGTAGTAGTAGTTGTAGGTGTCAGTGTACATACACAGTTAGTACAGGAAACTGGAGAAATGAATGGAGGAATGTTAATCTACAACACAGCTGGAAATATGAGAGAGATACCAACCTTTACACTCACAGAACATTGTCCACAGCATACCAGCATGGTCCCTGCCCTTAAAATCTGAAAGGGCTACGCCTATCTCACATACCTTTTTATAGCACTGTTCTGAAATCACAGTGAGAACTGCAATCAGTACACAACTGGCTGCATGCAATTAGCAAATGCTGGCTAACAATTGGTGCAGAGGCCATCGCATGGACATATGCAGATACCTACAAAAGTATGCTGTACTCCCAGTCCACACATGCAATACTTTCATTGCACCCTGAGGAGGACGTGAGAGACAGAGAGAGAGAGAGAGAGAGACAGAGACAGAGAAAATTGAAATTAAGCAGACACAAACAAAACTGTTCAGCAACAGCCACCTGAAAGCTGACAACTGGCAAGTGGAGCAGCAGGACAGAAAACCAGATGGCAACAAAAGCAGCTGTGACAAACACAGGTAATGTAAAGTAATACTATAAAGGTCTACATATTGTGAACCCTCCATATGTGTCATTGGTCTGTATCCATATGTATATGAAGATGTGCAAAGGGCAGGGGACATACAGCAACTATCAGTGAAGGCTGTACATACATTTGTATGTGAGAGCATCTATGTGCACATATCAATGTAGGTTGACTGTAGGTTGTAGTGCAATGTACAAAGTAGGTTTCACAGTTATGTATGTTTAGCAGTATGTTAGTGTGTGTATACAGTATGGTAGACTGGTAGACAAACATGTTGATATACCTGTCTATCATATGGATACGTATGTATGTCAGAATATGTATGTATGTATATATATATATATATATATATATATATATATATATATATAATAGGCATATATGTATACATACATAGAGAGAGATGTAGGAATACATAGACAGATGTAGATAGATAGAATATGTACAAACATATATATGTAATACACACATACAGATATAGATATATGTAGATACATATACATAGACAGACTGATCTGACTATCTACAGGTATGACTGTATATGACGACCTCAACACCCCCTGTCCCACCCCCTCTCTCACTCTCACCCCCTCTGTGCCCCCCTCCATATCTATAGCAATATATGTACATCAATATATATATATGTGTATATATATACAGATATATATATATATATATATATACACACATATATATATATATATATATATATATATACATATAGATATATATATATATATATATATATATATATATAGAGAGAGAGAGAGATGTATATATATTCTGAGTGAGGCACATGTGTACAGATGTATTGCAACAGGTGCCTGGTGACAAAGGCATGGAGTGAACACCAGTGTCAAAACTGGAGTACCATACCCCATTTCAAATCACCTACACCAGTAACCACCAGATATGTGATTGGCTGCCCACCACTGCATGTGTCAGGGGTGAACAGGGTCATGCATGTGTACAATAGTGCCCCCAATGATATTCACAGTGGCACACTATTCCTGGAATACCTGCACATGGTATGTGTCAGCAGACATGGTGTGTCAGCTATGGACATGTAGGTCAGTGTACCCCTCCACACCACATAATGGATGCCATGGTATGTACCTCACATGACAGCTACAGATATGGAGAAGGACACAGTGACATGTACAACACTGTGACAATGCACTCAAACACATTACCAATGCACAGTGACTGACAACACCACAGAGTACACACATACTACCCACATAGGGGTTACCACTCCTAGATTTACATACGTAAGTCACACCCATGACAGATGTCCAACAACCATAGTAACACCTCACACCATCCACAACCTAAATGACTGCTGTGTGTCGTCCATGCCACTGCAATAGAGAGCACATGTGGAGGTAAAGGTTCCTACCCACAGATAAGACATACCCTGCAATAAACCACACAGTGTTAAGAAGCAAGACTCCCCCATGAGTACATGTCACACATACCCCTGCTGAATGTTAGTCAGATAGGTAATATGCCATATGAGTCACCCTGTGTAACTGTGTGACAGCAGCAGGTACCATCACACCACATGTGTCACAATGGTCAGGGTAGCAGAACAGTATGCTGATGTAGTCCCAGGAGCAATAGCATATTGTATAGTATTGCAATGTATTGTATTGTGTTGTATTGTATTGGTATGTTGAGGTGCCTCCTTCGTGGAGTGGAACCACTGCTGCTGTGTGCCAGTATACAGGTACATAACCTGTAGTCAGGCTAGTGTTACATAGCAGTTCTATATGTGTGTTTAGCTCCTGTCAGAGTTTATGTAGCATGCAACTGGGGATACCATCAGGTCCCAGTCATGTTGTATATTCTGCTTTCCTGAGGGCGGCTCTCACCTGGACATCTGTGATGACAGGGAGGTTACAGTCAGCTGTGATGTCTTATTTTGGGGGAGAGGGTGGGGTGACACCTGCACTGAACCTGTCTGCCACAATGTTGTTAATACCTGTGGTTTCAGTGAAATAGTTGTTGTTGTGTACTCACTATGGGCATAGCGGAGGGATTCTGACCAGGTTGCTAACATAACTGAAGAAGGCCTTCTGGTTATCTGTAGTGTCCCTCTTGATTTCCCTCTCAAAGTTGCCCATGGATGTTTGTATGATGGAAAATAGATCCTTACTAGTGCTGCTCAGACATGCCTTCCCTTTATGGAATTATGCTATGTCTTGCAGTAGCTGCCATCTTTTGTAATAGAATCTGTCTATGGCTGGGGTCCACCAGACAGGATGCTGTCCCTTTGTGGAGAGTGTCTTGGTCATATATGGTATTGCATGATCCATGCATTCTCGGAGATGTCTGTAGAAAGCATTTGTGTAGGGGTCAGCATTGTGGGTTTTGTCTTCCACTGGCCCAGTGGACTGAAAGGATACCATGTCACTGTTACAAAGTGTAAAGTTTGCATCTGCAATGTTATTCACTATAGTTGTTTGTGCTGGTAGTGGAGGTGGGATATGTATATCCAGGGCAATTAGTGTGTGGTCAGCTCACAGTAGTTGATGATGTAGGCATACAGTACCTAGATACAAACCCCCAGAGTGAGGAGGTGCTCTGGACCTGAATTAGTGTTCTGACTGCTGGGGTTTGGTAGTATGTCGTATGGAGTGTGCCAGGTACTGTTGCACAGTTGCTGGCTGATCACTGATACCTGGCCATTTACATGTGTATCCACCAATAGACAGACAGATGCTATATATGTGAGATATGTTGTATCATAACAGTCGAGTAGCATGTGTAGTATGTGTTCCAAATTCTGCTGACATATATTGCTGATATCAGGTTATTTTCTTTTTCAGGTACATGGCTCACCCGCAAAATCCCGCTTACTCCGCAGCTGAGGATGAGGAGATACACCAGAGCCTGGTGCGGGATTATGCAATACTCTTTTCCCGCACCAGCCAGAATCAGCAGGAGAAGGCTGCACTGTGGCAAGACCTGGTCCGTTGGGTAAATGACATAGGCACGCATAATAGGACATATGAGCAGGTACGACATCACTGCAGTGATTTAATCAGAAATGTCCGTCAGCGTGCATCGGATATCCACAGGCAACAGGTTGCCACAGGTGGTGGGGTGGCTACACATCCCCCACTCACCAGACTGGAGGGACTACTCATGAGTGTAGTGGCTCCAGTCCGCCAGCAACAACAACAGCAGCAGACATGCATAATGATGGAGGCTGGAGCCACGCAGCAGCAAGACTATGAGCGTGCAGGTAATATGCCATATGTATAGTTGACTGTTGTGTACACTGGTAGTTAATGCATGTGTGAGGTGTGTCCTTGGTTTGTAGCTGTCACCATAGTATTTAATGTGCAAGTGTGATATCCTCAATAATGTGAAAAGTGACTGTTGTACTACTGACCTGTATCATACTCAGTAACAATGGCACAGTTGTGCCCACTGACATTAGTTTCTTCATGTCTGCAGGTCCCTCTGGTGTAACAGCAATGCAGCCTATCCATGCTGGTGAGTGTGTATTGACAATACCTGTAATAGTCTTGATAGTAATAGTAATATTAGGCTCATGTAGTAGTGCTCTTTGTATGCATGTAGGTGTGTCTGTGTCTGTGAGTTGATATCATGCATACTGAGTAGTGTACAATTGTGTGCAACTGTGTGCATGTGTGCATGTGTGCACCTGAGCATGTGTGTATGTGTGCATGTGTGCATGTGTGCACCTGTGCACCTGTGCATGTGTGCATGTGTGCATGTGTGCATGTGTGCACCTGTGCATGTGTGCATGTGTGCACCTGTTCATGTGTGCACCTGAGCATGTGCGCATGTGCGCATGTGTGCATGTGTGCATGTGTGCATGCGTGCACCTGTGCATGTCTGCATGTGTGCATGTGTGCACCTGTGCATGTGTGCATGTGTGCACCTGAGCATGTGTGCATGTGCGCATGTGTGCATGTGTGCACCTGTGCATGTGTGCATGTGTGCACCTGTGCATGTGTGCATGTGTGCACCTGTGCATGTGTGCATGTGCGCATGTGTGCATGTGTGCACCTGTGCATGTGTGCATGTGTGCATGTGTGCACCTGATCGCATGTGTGCATGTGTGCACGTGTGCATGTTTGCATGTGTTCATGTGTGCACCTGTGCATGTGTGCACGTGCGCATGTGTGCACGTGCGCATGTGTGCATGTGCGCATGTGTGCATGTCTGGACCTGTGCATGTGTGGATGTGTGCATCACTGGTAATGTGTAGACATTGTAAACTGTGTTTCCTGTTTCCCTCCCACAGGTTCTGGTGCTGCTCTGGTGTCATGCAGCAGGGAACCTGAATCAGGTGCCATGGGTACTGAAAATGATGACATCTGTGTAATGGCACAGGAAGGTATGCCAGGGTCCGTCATTGGTCAGCCGATTGACAGTACACAGCTGTCAACCCCATCAATGCGCACAGTTATCCTGCCAATACACCCTTTGTCACCAATGTCCCTAGGTGATGGACAGGATACAGTGGGCATTGACCAGGGTAATGTGGTATCTGTGGCACATGCCTCCCCACACAGCAGCCATGGGCATGGCCCAGAGATGGTACCACACAGACAGATGTCCAGGGGTTCTCATGGGAGCATCCATGGGTGTACTGCCCCTGTCAGATGTACCCACAGAGGTCTTACAACCTCAGCTATGTTTCGGGCTGTCATGCAGGCACAGTCACGTATGGAATGGTACACCAGACAGGGTCTGAGGGAGCTGACAGCATGTCGCACAGCCATGACTGACAGTATGCGTGACATTGCGGCTGCCATCCGTATTTTCACCGATGTCATAGACAGACATTGTGGGGACATATTAGATCGGTTCCACAACTACATGTCCACGAGCCAGGGCGATGGTGGACGGTTGAGGCGTCAACGTGGGCGTATGCCAGCAAAAGCAGCAGCTGGCAGTCATCGCGGATGACAACAGGGCCGCGGCCGCCACCATAGTGCCAGCAGCAGCCCCAGCAATGCTGGGTCTGTGCTGTCATCAGACCGCCCCAGGAGACCACATGCACATTGCTCTGGTCAGGCCTGACAGGGATCTGTGTCCAGTCAATGAACACCTGCTTCTGATGACAGTACCCAGTCTGGGTTGGTACCGGATACAGTCCGTAGCACCCCTGCAAGGCCCAGGTACCGTGTCCATGGCCAGAGACACTGATCTGTATGACCTGGTAGGTACAGTCTGTGGATGTCCACAAACACCAGTATATGGCAGCCATGAGGTGGAACTGTGTGCATCCATACACACATGCGAATTGACAACACCTAGGGCTACCGCATACACGCACACACTGCATCAACATTGCCCCACCTTGTACTGCTGTCCCTCACCAACACACATACACATACATGTCAATCGGTGGTATCGGTGGCTGACTCAGGCATACCAAGTTCACACCCTGTGCATATGATGAAACTGTGCCACCTCCTGCAATCTGTAACATCAGTGCAGGTACAGGTTAACATGTTGCTGATGCACAGGGTGACTACATAGACATGTAGTAATAGTATCATGTTGTTAACAGTACTGTGTGCTGAAATAATTGTGGGTATATCACAGCATGCCTGATGTAGTAAGGGTGTGATTGTCATGTACTGTTGTCTACACCCATGGTAAGTACCATAGTGTATCATCTGCACATGATGGCATACTGGTGGTAAGGATGTCAACAGAAGGCTACATACATAGGTAGCACAGGGGATAAGGTAATGAATGTATTGATATGCAATGATGGACATGTAAACTGCAAGTGGCGTGTTGCCCACACTGGACTCTGCAATGCGGATGTTTGAGGATGTTGATATGTGTGCAGTAATACACGACTGGTACAGGACACACAGGAGCACCCTAGCACTGCAAGCTCACATTTCATACCATGCTAGACAGCCCCAACACACAAAACTAACTGTCACAGGAGGGAGAGTCCCCATACATGTCAGGAATACTGTGGTCGCAGGCCAGGTAGCATACATCCTACTAAGTATGGAACCACTGAGTGAAGGCTCAGTGTCTGTTATTTGACATGTGTATTACTGCAGGTATGAGCACATGGGTTTCCATCCAGTTATTGTACATCCTGACAGTACATGGTCTGTACACTTGTGTGCGCTGAGACTGGACCCTAGCCATCTGACCTGTGTATTTCCATGTACATGTGCATAGTGCCTGCATATTTGCAGTGTTACCTACTGGAAGTGGTAAAGCTTGTTTGTTGTACAATGGACTACATGCAGCCCTGCTTACTGTAGCTGTGTTTGCATGCATGTTTGCTTGCAATTACCCTGGAATACTGATCCCACCTGCAATGCATAGTTACAGAGCTTCTGTGGACTCCTAGTGACATCTGCATAGCTTACTATATGTATGTCCATGTCTCACTTGACAGAATGTCACTGTTTGTCCTCTTCACATGTACGTTGCCTGTGACACATTGCATATGACTTACCTGGCATTTGTCCACGTGAGCAGTCATATATGCTACTGCTAACTAATCACAGGCACTACACCCTCACATATTCATCTTCTGTTGAACCACTTGCTTCGCTAGGGACGGCTTGCACTTGTCACCCCTGGGCTTTCAGATATTGGCAAAGGTTCTTGCTACCCCCATAGTGCCTATGTTAGGCAAGGGTCAAATGACAACCCACTATCATAGGTATCACAAGGGATAAGAAACTAAGAGTAATGCTACCCAACGCCAGAAGTCTAAACCTCAAGATGCATGCACCCGAAACTCTCCTTGGCATGGAGAACATCGATATCTGTGCAGTAACAGATGCCTGGTTCAGGGCTACTGAGAGCACCCCAGCACTACCAGGTTATACCTCATACCATACTTTTCAGCCCCAAAACTTGGAACGAACCATAAATGGAGGGGGAGTATTGATATTCATCAAAGATACCCACACCTCCAGGTTGGTGGCAAAGCACCAAGCATCAGAGGCTATCCATGTGCAGCTAACAATGGGTGAAACTGCCTTCCATGTTGTAGCCTGCTACAGACCATCCTCCCAAACCCAAGAACTGCACTCGGCCATCCTGTGAACAGTGGACATATGAAGGTCTCTCCAAACACCATTATATTGGGTGACGTCAATTACCCAAACATAGACTGGGAGCATGACTCTAGCTCCAACACCCTAGGCCAAAGATTCCCAGAATATATGAGCTCAAATGCTATGTAACAGCTTGTTACCACTCCCACAAGAAGGGGAAACATACTGGATCTGATCATCACCAACATGGGGACTCTATGCTCCAGACCAGACGTGTATCCCTCACTGGTAAGATCAGACCATAAACTAATCTCACTGGATATTCACATCCCGACCCCACCCCCTGCCCAGAACACCACAGTGAACAACTTCTCTAAAGCAAATTCACACTCCTCAAAACTGAGGTGGAAACCTTCAAAGCCCCCAGGCCTGTGGAAACTACAGACCAGACCGCAGATTCCTCTATAAACGCATTCTATGGACACCTTCAGGAATGCATGGATCATGTGATCCCGAAGAAAACCAAGACCCAATCCTCCAAAGGCAGACGTCCTGTCTGGTGGACTCCAGCCATAAACAAACTACACAATAGAAGGAGGAAGCTACTAAATGATACAGCAAAATCCCAAAAAGGGAAGGCATCACTGATCAGTATTAGCAAATAACTACAGGCACTCATAAGATTGTCTAAGGCCAGCTTCGAGAGAAATTGCACAGGACACTAAGGATAATCACAAGGCTTTCTTTAGTTATGTTAGGAACCTGGGTGGTAATTCCCAGATATGCTCAGAGGTAGTTCAAAATGGCAATAGAAACACCAAACTCACAGACATTGCCAACATTCTAGCTGACAGGTTCAGTGCAAACTTCTCTCCCCCCTCCACACCGAAAGTGCAAATATGTATCCCAGCAGAGTGCTGCCCCCCTGACATCTCAGATGCTCAGGTAAAAGCCGCCCTCTCCAAAGCAATACACACTGCATCAATGGGACCAGACAGTGTCCCAGGCTGTGCCCTACATGAACTCCAAGATGTGCTACAACCAAACATAAAACAACTGTTCAATCCCAGCCTTACTACAGGATATGTGTCCAAAGAGTGATGTACAGCAACAGTGGTCCCTCTACAGAAAGGTGGTGCCTCAACGGATCCTGGACACTATCACCCCATAAGCCACACTAGCTCGGTCTGCAGAGCTATGGAAAGGATCATCATGGACCACATAAATATAGATATTGGGGACCTTCAGACACTGGTTTATACCCAGTTTGGCTTTGTTAAGGGCAGATCCTGCCTCTCAAACCTGGTTGATTTCTTTGAAACAGTCACCAAGGCCATTGACGAGGGGAAGGTGGTCCACACAGCCTACCTGGACCTTGCAAAAGCCTTCGATACAATACCCCACTCGGGCATTCTAGAGAAGCTCACCAGCTTAAATATAAGCCCCTATGTCACTAGATGGATTGCACACTGGCTCAAGGACAGAACCCACATGGTTAGAATTGCTGGAGCCATGCCAGACGCCAAACCAGTTACAAGTGGTGTCCCACAAGGCTCAGTCCTGGGACCTCTTTTGTTTGGTATATATTTATCGGAGGTACAGGCCAACATGGAAGGACTGTGGCTGACCAAATATGCAGATGACTGCAAACTGGTTGCCATAATCGACTCTCCAGCTGACACAAGCATCTTCCAAAAGGGCCTCATAGAAACAGACTACTTGTGCCAGAGCCATGGCCTCCAGCTGAATGCAAACAAGTGTATAGTCATCCCCTTTGGCAAAAACAAAGTGCCCACAAAGTACCACATAGGTGGTACTCCATTACGTACAGAAGAAGTAATTAGGGACCTGGGGACCCAAGTTGATAGCAACCTCTCATTTGACAATGACGTGGCCAAAGTGGTTAGAAAGACATTTTATATAGCCCACCCCATCATGAAGGGATTCACATCTACATCAGGGGAGGGCATCGTGCCTCTTTACTCATCCCTCATCAGGCCCATAATTGAGTACAATCCCCCTGTTGGGATGTACCTTACCAGACACCTGCAGCAACTGGAAAGACCCCAAATGTACCTCACCAAGAGGATCAAAGGGATCAAACAGATGTCATATGCTGACCGGTTAAAGAAACCCCAGCTCTGCTCAGTGGCATACCGCCTGTTCAGAGGCGTTCTGTGCCTAATGTATAACGCCATGTCAAACCCGGAATTAATGGGCATGCTGCACCTGAGAATATCCAAATCCCATCGAGCTACACGCTTGAGAGACCTGAACCTCAGCACTGAAATAAATAGGACATGCTGGAGGGACAGATTCATAACCCAGAGGCTTACTTCACTCTGGAATAAAATCCCAGTCCAGGTTAGGCAGAGTCCCTCATTGACTCTTTTCAAGAGGGATCTTGATGTGTGGATGGGACATTGTAGGTTTACCCCGGGTATCACTTCTGTGTCACTGTTAGACAGAGGCACAGTATACTAACCTCAGAAAAGGGCATGGCAAAATATATTTACAATGGATGGCGGCAGCCAAACACATTCTGGCTAGGTTCTTAAATGCCCTAGGGCAGATAGCCTAGTGTGAACCCATGAACCTATGTACCTTGTTCCCCATTGGCCCTATGTGCTGTTAATCACCATGGCAATCACAGTACTATGGTAGCATGTGCACAGGTCAGTTGTCAGTCACCTCTATGGTACAGTTGTGGAATATGTGGGTCATGTGGCAATGTCACAGCTGCCACATGTACACAGTCAAACCTCTCACCTACACATGGACGTACAACACATGTATGAGATGGAACCACATAGTCAAACTGGGGACTAAGCACTCTGACCCAGTACTGGCATAACCTGTCAGGTGGCATGCAATACTACAGTGACTACAATACCAGTCTGATGTAGACCTACACTGACAGCAATACAAGCACGTGAACACACTGGGCCATTTGTGGAGCCTTAGAATAGCATCCTGCCTGAGTGGCATACACCTCTGCAGCTGGCACACAGGCATACGTTATGCCTGAACACATCATGCATAACACATAGCACACAAATACTGTGTGCCAAACAGTCACAGCCTATACGGCTAGACAACACACCTGCCACAGTTGTGTTAGCTACCTTTATTGTCCGGTACAGTGTGGTCACGCTCACCAGGCTGGACAAGGTGAAGGTCAAAGTGATATGCCCGTGGGGCACTATGGTCCACCACATAACACAAGCATACAGGTCAGTCAGAGGCATGGACACATATGACTCAGTCATTGTCCATGCCACATACCTTCTCCTGCTGTACTTGTAGGGTGCTGACATCATCAGTGTTTAGAAAGAGGAATGTGCATCCTGTAGTCTGTTCTCCTAGTTGCCAAAAGGGACTTTTCCCTCACACAAAATTGCACACACACTAACCCCCCTCATCCAAACACACACACTTGTCATTTGCAGGATTCAAACCACTAGCTAACTATGTTATGACATTTGAGATGGACACATTAGCAGAGCACGCTTTTCGCATTTCTGGGAAGTGTCCCTTCTCCTGTTGTACTTATAGGATGCTGACATCATCAGTGTTTAGAAAGGGGAATGTGCATCCTGTAGTGTGTTTTCCCAGTTGCCAAAAGGGACATTTTCTTCACACAGACTTGCACACACACACCAAACCCACTCACACACTGAGCATTTGCAGGATTCAAACCCCTACCTAACTATGTTATGACACTTGAGATGGACACATTAGCAGAGCATGCTATTCACATTACTGGGAAGCTTTCTTTCTCCTGCTTTACTTATAGGGTGCTGACATCATCAGTGTTTAGAAAGGGGAATGTGCATCCTGTAGTCTGTTCACCTAGTTGCCAAAAGGGACATTTCCCTCACACAAAATTGCACACACACTAACCCCCCTCATCCGAACACACACACTTGCCATGTGCAGAATTCAAACCCCTACCTGACTATGTTATGACACTTGAGACAGATGCATTAGCAGAGTGTGCTATTTGCATTACTGGGAGGTCGTCCTTCTCCTGCTGTACTTATAGGGTGCTGACATCATCAGTGTTTAGAAAGGGGAAAGTGCATCCTGTGGTGTGTTTTCACAGTTGCCAAAAGGGACATTTCTTTCACACAGACTTGTACACACACCAAACCCACTCACACACTGAGCATTTGCAGGATTCAACCCCCTACCTCACTATGTTGTGATACTCGAGACGGACACATTAGCAGAGCGCGCTATTCGCATTACTGGGAGGTTTCCCTTCTCCTGCTGTACTTATAGGGTGCTGACATCATCAGTGTTTAGAAAGGGGAATGTGCATCCTGTAGTCTGTTCTCCTAGTTGCCAAAAGGGACATTTCCCTCACACAAAATTGCACACACACTAAAGCCCCCTGATCTACACACACACACACGCCATTTGCAGGATTCAAACCCCTACTTGACTACGTTATGACACTCGAGACGGACACATTAGCAGAGTGCGCTATTTGCATTACTGGGAGGTTGCTCTTCTCTTGCTGTACTTATAGGGTGCTGACATCATCAGTGTTTAGAAAGGGGAATGTGCATCCTGTGGTGTGTTTCCCAGTTGCCAAAAGGGACATTTCTTTCACACACTGAGCATTTGCAGAATTCAAACCCCTACCTAACTAAGTGATGACACTCAAGATGGACACATTAGCAGAGCACACTATTCACATTACTGGGAGGTTTCACTTGCCAAAAGGGACATTTCCTTCACACAGACTTGCACACACACCAACCCCACTCACTGAGCATTTGCAGGATTCAAACCCCTACCTAACTATATTATGACACTTGAGACAGATGCATTAGCAGAGCACACTATTCACATTACTGGGAGGTTTCTTTTCTCCTGCTGTACTTATAGAGTGCTGATATCATCAGTGTTTAGAAAGGGGAATGTGCATCCTGTGGGGAGGCAGACACCAAGCACACTCTGGCTAAGCTGTCATTCCCTAGGGCAAACAGTCTAGTGTTGACCACTACACCCATATGTTTAATTGTCAAATGCACATTATTGTCAAATGCACATTATTTGTTGCTGATAGACTGTTTGCAGGTCTTTATTGCCATAGCATTCCCTGTTTGTATGAACAACTTGTGTAACTGTGGAAGATGTTTGCATATGGGAGGGATCCACTATATCATGTATGTCTCTGTAGTCATTTAACTGTGTGCACTGGGCAGATTGCTGTAATGTGGTTGGTTCCTGGAATAACACGTACAAATACCAGATATGTGTGGCCAACTGCTAAACTAAGATTTGGCCTAAGTGTGTGAGCATGCCCTGTTCAGCTTCCCATGGCATGTTGTCTGACATATGTCTCATTTATCAAAGTGTGTGAGCATGCCCAGTGTGAGCTTCCCATATGTTGAACTCTGCAGCCCACCACATTTGTGGATGAGTGTGAACTTCAACAAAAATCTCCCGTTTATGGTTGTGTGTTGTGTGTCATGTTGTGTAGTTACTGTCCAACTGCTTTGTGTGTGAACACAACAGGGATTATACTGTGCCTGCATGGTTTGCATGGGGTACTTTGCATACAGTTGTCAACATCCTTTCATACTGACCTAACACTGTAGTACTGTATAGTGTACTGGTTCAGTACTTTGACTGTGGTGGACAGTATCCTGGGCTTTAGTCCTATCACTGCTTTACATTTCCATAGTGAACACAACAGCCTGGTTAGGGGCCAGTTGTGCACATCTGACCATGTTGCATTATGTTCAGATATGAACTAATTAACCAGGCTTGTCCAACATTGGTAGTGTATTCCACAACATAGGTGTACATTTGCAAACATTAGCGATGTGCCCTAGGCCATTTCTAATGCTAGTCGGAGAGTGTGTTTGTCCTTCGACACACATTGTAAGTGGAGTTTGCCATGACATATGTCATGGTTAGTATACTGTGCCTCTGTCTACCTGTGACATAACAGTGATACCCAGGGTAAACCTACCATCTTCCATCCACTCATCAAGATTCCTCTTGAGGAGAATGGATGAGTGACTCTATGGATAGCCTGTACTGGGAGTTTACTCATGGGTGGGGGTGGCTTCTGTGTTATGGATCATGCAGTACAGCTTGTCCTATGTATGTCAGTGCTGGGGTTCAGGTCTCTCATGTGCATAGCTCACTGCCATTCAGATTGTACAAGGTGCAGCATTTTTATTGATACCAGCTTAGACATGGCTTTATACATCAGGCACAGCTTGCCTCTGGGTGGGCAGTATGGCAGTGTGTGTAGCTGCAGTTTGTTTAATCAGGCAACACATGACATCTGTGCAAGCTCTTTGATACTCCTGGTGAGGTACTGTTGGGGACTTTACAGTGTCTGGACGTGACACAGTGAAGACCTCCAGTGTAACTCTATGATCATCCATCCACTTGGCAAGATTCATGATGAAGAGTGTCAGTGAGGGGCTCTGCCTAACATGGAGTGGGATTCTGTTCCAGCGTGTGGGGAGCCTCTTGGTTATGTATCTGTCCCTCCAGCCCATCCTATTTCATTATGTGTTGAGGTTGACATCTCTCACTCTCACAGCTCTGATGGCTTTGAGTTTTCGGGGGTGGAGCATGTCCATTACTCCTGTGTTGGACATGGCCTTGTCAACAGCCAGGCAGCATATGCCATATATTTGAGACCCTTTATCCTCTTGGTGAGGTACTTTTGAGGTCTTTCTAACTGCTGCAGGTGTCAGGTAAGGTACATCCCAAATGAGGCATTGTACTAGATTTTGGGTGTGATAAGAGAACAGTATAGGGGCACAATGACCTCTGTTGATGTAGATGTGAATCCTTCCATGATATGGTGTCCAATATAGACAGTCTTCCTAGCCACATTGGTAATGTGAGTGTCACATAACAGGTTACTGTCCACTTGTGTCCCTAGGTCCCTGATTACTCCTTCCATACATAATGGTTTACCACCTATGTGGTAATTTGTGAGTACCTTGTTTGGTATTTGGTGGGACATTCATACTGTCCAGTGTCTTCAGGACGGCTGGGTGGGGTTCCTGTGTGTGAGAGTGTGGTCTGTAGCATGCTACAGACTGTACAGCAGTCTTGCCTACGGTTAGTTGCACATGGGTGGACTCCAATGCCTTGTGCATGTCAGTTACCTGGACATATGGGTGTCTGTGCTGAATATGGATACTCACCCTCCTTTTATGCTTTGTTCCAGGTTTTGGGGCCATGGCACATGATATGTGGTATAACCTGGTAGTGCTGGTGTGCTGTCAGGAGGCTTGCAGCAGGTTTCTGTCACTGCACAGACATCAATGTTCTCCATACTGGGGATGGCCTCGGGAGCATGTATATTGGGGTTTACACATCTGGCATTGGTCAGCATTACCCTTATGTTTCTTTCCACTTATGTTTTGTAGGGTGGTGGGTTAGTCTTTTCAGCCTTGCCTACGAAAGGCTCTATGGAGGTGGCAAAGCCTTATCCAATATCCAGGCAGGGGTAACAGATGCAAGCCATCCCTGGAACAGCTGCATGGCTTGTCAAGCTTGACATCCCAAGCAGACAGACATTGGATCCCCTTGGAATGACACCAGTAATTGTGCCACTTGTTATAACTGATCATTCTGTGTTTGTACTGTGGCATCATTCTTGGTGAGGGTAGGATGCCGCAAATGGTCAGTGTCATACCGGCCTGGACTACATAATCAGAGAGCTCATCTATGTCTCTTTTCATGTAGTCCGGGGAGGTACATCTCAGGTCATTCACACCAGCATGGACTATGACTGCATCATATTTTTACTTGCTTTGGGGTGACCTGCATACTTGTGTTATGTGGCGTATTGTAGCAGTCTACAGGCAGCTTACTGTACCCTTTCACTTGTTCAGTCTGGTGTGCGGGACAGCAGCGTGTCTCACTATGGAGTCACCTATTGCAACTGTATCAGGCATGTTGTTTCTCCTTCTGGCCTGTGACTGTTTGGCAGACCAGCTTTGTGTACTATGTGTTGCATGTGCTATGTTTGGAGGTTGTTTGATTGGGTGTCTGCTTTGGAGGCCTCTGTTGGTGTGGTGTGTTTGTAATTCAGGCCTCCGGGAATGTTTTTCTGTGTTTATGTCTTTGGTTTGCAGTTGTGATAGGTCTATGTGGGACTGGGTTTGTGGTGTGTGTGGTTACCTTCTCCTCCTGACTAGTTTTGGGAGTACTGAGTTGAGGGAGCTCAGCCTCCAGTTTGGATAGATGATTGCATCTCTCACATATATTTGTATTTCTTGGGGGGAGTTGGGGGTTGTCTGTGTACTTGGGGCAGGTGTAACATTGCCTCAAGTTTCCTGAATTCAACTTGTTGTGGCTGGCCTTAGTGGATTGTATGTGTGGACATATTTTATTGCCATACTACTGATCAGTGATTACTTCTTTTTTATGTTTGCTCTATCATGTAGTAGCTTCCTCATTCTCTTGCATGGTTTGGTTATGGCTGGTGTCCACCATGCCAGATGCCTGTGTGTATGGCATTGTGTCTTGTTTTAATTTAGGATTGCATAATCCAAGCATTCCTGTCAGTGTTCATGGAATGGCTGTATTACAGGTTCTGAGGTGTGGCCCATATTTTGCACCTGCACAGAACCTTTAATGGATTCCACATCAGTTTGGAGGAGTGCAAATATTGCTTTACACATGTTTTTCACTGTGGTTGTCTGGCCAGGGACTGTGGTCAGGATTTGTATATCCAGTGTGATTACTCTATGGTCTGGTTTTACCAGTGAGCAATACACTTCTCGTCTTGCCATCCAGTACCCATGTTGCTGATTATCACATCCAGTATGCTTACCCCTTTTGTGGGAGTGGTACATTGTTCCTGGGCATTTTGGTTTATGGATTCTATGAACATTTGTCCTACAGTGTTGGAGCTAGTATAATGCGCCCAGTCTATGTCTGGGTATTTTCAGTCACCCAATATAATGTGGTTTGGAGGACTTGATATATTCATGTATTCCAGCATAGGCCAGGTGCAGTTCCTGGTGTTGAGATGGTAGTCTGTAGCAGGCTATAAACTGGGGGGCAGTTTTAGCCACTGTTACTTGACCATGGCTAGTCCATGCTGCTTCTTGTTGTGGTACCAACATGGGGGTGTGGTTATCCTTGACAATTATTGCTAGTCACCCTCCTTTTGTAGCTTGTTCCATGTTTTGAGGCTGTACAGCACAGTATGAGGTGTAACCTGGTAGTGTTAGGGTGCTGTTGTGAGCCTTGACCCAGTTTTCTGTTACAGCACAGATATCAACATTCTCCATACTGGGTGAGTTTAGACTGCATGCATCTTGCTGTTTAGACTTCTGGCATTGGGTAGCATTACATCTAGGTTCTTATCCCTTCTGATACCTATGGAGGTAGGTTTGTGTTTTGAGCCTTACCTATTCAGGGCACGCTGTGGGTAACAGCAGCCTTTGCCAGTATCCATACGGCCTGCACTGATAGGTGCACGCCAGTCCTAGCAGGTGGGGCATCATGTCACGCTCAGCATGTCATCCCAGGCTGGCACACATTGGATCCCCTTTGACTAACTGCGATACTTCAGCCAATTATTGCACTTGATCATCTCATTGTCATATTGTGGCATGATGCTTGGTGAGGGTAGGATGCTAGTCAGGGTCCTCAGATGTGCATATAGTACATGGTGTTACATTACTTAACACATGGCATTCATGCCTCAGGTGGTGCTGCAGGGCTGCCTCTGTTGGATGCACATATTACACTCCCTGTACATGTTTGTGAGCAGGTCATGTCATTCTAGGCATCCCTGTTATTATTTGAGTGTGTCAGAGGGGGTATCATTCCCAGGGTTCCTACTGAGCCAGTGTATGTGCTATGCGTTGCCTCTTTGCCAAGGCCAGGACATACAGGGCACGCCTCCTTTGGCCTACTGGGGCAGGCTCAGGTTGTTCCTCCTCCGAGTCACGCTCTGCCTGTGATGACCTTGGCAATGGTGGGGGGCTGTTTGGCCCAGCCCTATGCTGGTCCTGCTGCAGCTGTTTTCACAAGATCATATTATGTAGCATAGCACATACCATGACAATTTGGGTACATGTAGTTGGTGTGTACTGCAAGGCTCCACCAGATGTGTCCAGACACCGGAACCGTGACTTGAGCAGCCCAAACACGCGCTCTATTACATTACATGTTTGTGCGTGTGCCTCATTATGGCGTTCCTGTTCAGGTGCATGTGCGTTTCTGATGGGTGTCATCAGCCACAGCTCCAGTGCATAACCTGCATCCCCCACTAGGTGTCCGTGTGGGATGTTCCCATTGGCATATGTCTGGTACAGCTGCGTCAAATGCCAGATGTGGGAATCATGGTAGCTCCCAGGGCAGCCAGCACACACATTCATTATTATGCCCTGGGCATCACACACAACCTGGCAGTTGATGGAGGGGAAGCCCTTGCGGTTAATGTAGCGCTACCCCACTCACCGGCTGGTGCTTTGATGCGTATGTGCGTGCAGTCTATTGCACCCACTACCTCAGGGTATTCCGCTATTTGCTGGAAGAGACGCATATTGCTGGCCAATACCTCACGGGCATTGGGGAAATATACATAATCACCGACATGTGCTGACATGGCATCCAGGAACTGGTGCAGTACCCTGGAGGCTGATGCCTGTGATATCCCCATCATATCACCAGTTGGTCTCTGGAAGGTACCTGTTGCTAGTATTCTTAGGCCAACACATACCTTGGTTTCCACTGGGATGGGTTCCCCTCTGTTGGTTCTGTGTGTGAGGCATGGCCTGCACAGCTCCACTATTTGCTGCAGGAGTTCTCTGTCCACTCTATAGCGGTCTACTATCTCCAGCTCATGTAACCCGTGGTAGGTGACCCTGGGCCTGTACACTCTTCTCCGTCTCCTCACTGTGTGTTGTCTGGCACCATCTGCATTGTCACCACCCTCAGCAACTCACCTATGTCTCATTATGACAGCTATGGCAGCCCCTAACATTTCTGCTCTGAGTTCAGCTTTTTCAGTTTTCACTTCTAATAGCTTACTCCTGTCTTGCAGTGTCTCTTGAGAGAAACATCCTGTACTGCTGTTTGCAGAGTTTTAAGTGCTGGGCTGGGCTACTATTCTGCCTGTGTAATTGCCTGCTTCTAATTGTTTTCACCTGCTAGCTCCAGCAGTATTCCCTGGTAGCTTCCTACTAATTCTGTTGCTTCCTTTTTCCTTTCTGTTTCCTCAGGGGGGAGCAGCGTGTATACCAGCAGAAACATGCTCACAGTGGCTTACATGCACGCACACATGCTTACATGGTTCAGAATCTGCTTATTTGGGTTAAAACACATGCACACCCATGCAAACAGTGTTAGACATCTAGCAACATGCTACCACATGCTCAGTCTGCCTTACACGCTCGCACACTGTCCTACTCGCACTTCATGGCGCGCACACGTGCGCATGTACACCCAGCAAGAAACTTTGGTGTAGGCAACAGTGTACACCTTCCATTTCTTGACTTTCCCATGCTTATGCTGTGGCACTCCTCTTTCCATGATATGTGTCTGACATCTGTCATTTAACTCTGACCATCAATGAACTGAATTTCTTTCTGCCATTCCCCCCTGTGATGTCACCTATCTCCTACTCTGTTTCTCCCCTTTCTGTAACTCTTACACTACTCAGAATGTGCTCATTTGCTATGTGACAGTGGAATTCAGTATCCTAACACTCATTTGCATCAGATTGCCTACTAATGCTTAGTTACATGTCTCAGACTCAGCTTCCCCCCTTAGCAACCACTACACGGTGGCCATGTTGTTTTTGGTCTGCTGATCCCTGCATTGTAAATCCATGTATTGCATAAAACCCACATTTGTGGGTTTATAACCTTCATTTTTATGTTTTATACAGCGCAGCCCGTTTGCACGGGGCTGCGCTGGATTTGAACATCGGCGATCCCCGAAAAAAAAAATTATATTTTTATTAATTTTGCATCAGGTTACCTTGCCAATGGCCACATACTTGGCCATTGGCATGCTGCCTGACACATATGCACCCTTTATTTGGAGCTGACATGGCTCCATTGTGGTTTTTGCAGAAACATACTCAGTTGTCAACTGAGTACATTTCTGCAGCTAAAACGGCTCTTACACGGGCTGCTTTGGGCTTCCTGGATTGCTAATCAACCTCATTTGCATGCTATTCGGCTGCAAGTGAGGTGATTACATATCGCCACTCCGTGTAAGAGACGTTTTAGCTGGTCTCTTACACTGACTTTGGGCTGTTCCTGGATCGCAAAGGCTGCATGGAGTCTTACACTACTCTTAGACTCCGTGCAAGCCTTCGTGAATCCTGCCCTATATCTTACAAACTTTTTACAGACAAACAAAAAAGAACAATGATCCAGTTTAGAACTGATGTTGAAGCAAAAGAACTGAAAGAACATTTGTTAACTATATGTAAAGAAGTAATGGACACCACAAAAATATATGATGAAAGAGAACTATGGACTGGAGGATGGGAATGTAGAGTAATACTAAAAATGGAAAATGATAATGTTATGCACGTACCTAGTATTATTGATGTTGATGGTAATAGGGGGTTTGTGAAATACAGGGGTCAACCAAAAACTTGTTATTTTTGTGGAAAAAATGATCATTTAATCAATGGATGTGATAAAAAAAGATGTTATTTATACGGTAAAACAGGGCATAATGCAAAAAATGTGATTTAAAGTGCAATAAATGTGGCAATACTGGTCATTCATGGCTAGAATGTGAAAAGAATGTATAAAAAATGTAACAACAAGTTATATAGGATAAAGAGACAGTAGAATATGTTATACAAGACAATGTACAAAAAGATGTAACTGATAAAGGTAAATGTGAAGTTAAAGAAAGTAACAAGGAAAAAGAAACAGAGGAGACAAGAGAGGAAGGAAAAAGAAACAGAGGAGACAAGTGAGGAAGAAGCTGATTGGTGCACAGTAAGAAATAAAAATAATTTGATAGGGAAAAGAGTTAAATAAAGGAAAAGAAAATTCAAAGACATAATGCTTAGAGAAAATAAGCAAGGAAGTGGATAAACATTTCATTATACTAACTGTTCTTAAAAGCTGAAAATATTAGCTTTAAATGTGAACCTTATGAAAAATCTTAAGAGAAGAATAGGTATATTACAATGGTGTGTGGCAGTAGATGCACATATTATTCTTTTAGAAGATGTGTTAGATTATTAACAGAGGAAGAAAGAACACAAACTGAAAAACATTGGAATGGTGTGGTAGTTTGGAACATGGGGAAAGAAACATGCTCGGGCATATGTATATTATGTCAAGAAAGCATTAAAATATAAGCTGTAACCATAGTGGAACTAGGACAAACTATGGTTATAGACATGAGATGGAAAATATGTGTATAGAAGTATAGCTTTATATGCACATGTAACAAAAAAGAGAGGAATGATGTTTAAAAATATTCTTAAATATGTTTGCATAAATAGGGACATTATAGTTGTGGGTGATTTTAATTGTAATTTAAGGAAAATAACAGCAATTGAGATGTTAAAATGGCTAAAGAAATTATGAGAAGTGGAAAGTTAAGTGTATGGGAGAATAACCACTGGACCTATAAAAGGAATGAAATTAGGACAGAAATTGATTTTTTTTTAATATCTGATAGTTTAAAAGTTATAAAAAAGGAATTAAGTATGCTGGATTTTCAGATCATGTAGCAATATGGGGTAAAGTACATGAAAATGAAGAATATATAAGAATAGGAAAAGGAATAAAGATAATTAATGAAAATGAATTAGATTTAGAAGAGAAAAAAGAACTTGTGGAATTATGGAAAAATCATACGACTATGAATGAGTTTTATAAGAATTGGACTATTTGGTGGCTTAATTTTAAAGAAAAATATAAAAAATAATTTTTAGAATGTATAAGGAAGAAAAGAAAAAAAGAAAAACAGAGATATAAGATATTAATAAACATTTAGAGACTTATTACAGGAGAAAATTTCCATTTATGAAAAAGAAAGATAAATATATAAAATTAATCAAATTAAAATTAACAACTTGTTATATCAGCAAAAATATTGTTTAAAAGGAATGAAAGAAGATGTAGCACCATATTTGAATAAAATAATAAAAGAAGGAAAAATAAGAGAATTAAAACATAAGGAAGATAAGCAAATAAGACAGCAAGGAGAAATATATGAAATAATTAAAGAATATGTATTGGAATTATTTGTTTAGAGAGAAGAAAACATAGCACAAATTTATAAAGGTGAACAATTAAATAAGGAAGATAATGAGTATTTAGAACAAAACATAACCATGAAAGAATTGAATGAAATTCTAAAAGACATTAACATGAATTCTGTAATGGGACTGGACAGAATTGAATATGGTATGTATAAAGAAATGAAATTATGAATGAATGGTTAGAAACTAGAATTAAAGAGAAAGAGATATGTACAGGAGTTATAAAATGAATATTTAAAAAGGAAATAAAGAGGTGATAAACAATTGGAGACCTGTAACATTGAATAATACAGATTATAACATTTTATGAAAATAATAACAAAAAGGTTACAGAAAAAATGGATAGAGTACATGACCAAAATGTATTTGGAAGAAAAGGAAAAGGAAGTCAAGTGTTATTATGGATAATAAGAGAAATAATTAATGATATAAATAAAAATGTAGAAGTGAAAGTTATGATAGGGGATATAAGTAAAGCTTATAGTAATATTCAATATAAATCATTATGGGGAATTTTGCAGGCATATAATGTAAGCAAAAAATATTACAAGTAGTAAAATTGGTAGTAAAATCTGTTTATGAAAGGAACTATGTGAAACTAAATGTAAATGGCTGAATTGGGGAAGAAATAAAAACAGAATGTGGAATAAAGCAGGGCTGCCCAACTAGTAGTGTAATTTCTTCATTAGTTATGAATGTAATAGTGAAGGAAATTAATACAATTTCAAGTAGTGGTGGATACAAAATGATGAAGGAAGTATAATTGCCAATAATGTATAATTATGCAGACAATATTGTATTAATTGTTAAAAATAAAGTATGGATTGAAAAAGTAAATGAAAAATTAAGTATAAATTTAAAAATAATTATTTAAGTATAAATAAGGAGAAAGGTAAAGGGTTTGGTTTTGAAGGTATGATAGGAGGTGTTGAGTTCAATGAAAAATATATAGATATATTAGGAATAACATTTTGAAGGAATGAATACAGACAACAGCAATGTGATAATATACTCAAAGAAGTTAATGATATGACTAATTTTTGGAAATCATATACATTTTCATATAGAAAAAAGCACACTTGTTGAACACCATGGTAATAGGAAAAAAATGCTTATGTTGCTAGCATCTATGTGATTCCTATTAAGTATGAAAAGGAATTAATGATGATTATATACTCTTTTATATGGGGCTCTAGCCTGAATTCAGTCAAAAGAGGGATTCTGTATATGCAAGAAGAGCAAGGAGGTTTGGGTTTAATAAGCCCAATAGTACATGCAGCATCTTTAATTTTATATAAGGTATTAAATGGAATTATGAAGTAAAATAAAAAAAAACTTGATAGAAATGACACTATATTATAAATACAAAGAACTGTGGGAAGGAATGGAAGTTAAAAAATGAAGTAAAAGCACTGTAAATGAAGAAATGAAAGAGTACCAAAACAAAATTGTGTTATGGAAAGTTAAAAAGGGGTGGTACTTAAGTATTATGAAAGCATTTTATTGTATTGCTCCATGGAAAGATTTAGAAATAGAGAAGACAAAAGCCATAATGATGTGATATAATAACTATAAAAAGATTAAAGAATGTACTGCTTTTTTATGGAGATTGTTTATTAGAAAATTGCCAGTTAAGGCAAATATGCCATACAAAAACAGCAAGATAGAATATGTAATAAATGTGGAGAGTTTGAGTACTGAGCATGTGTTTTTGAAATGTGAAAGAGTTAATAATTTGTGGAAAGAAATATATAAAGATAATAGGGTGAAAAGTTTGTTAAAATCTGAACAAATAAATCTGGACATAATAGAATTTGGTTATTATGGTGTACATAAACAGGAAGAAGTGAAGAAAATCGACAGAGTAATAGTGTTTGCTTCATGGACTATATGGAATGAGAGGCTAAATGAAATTAAATACAATGGAAAATGGACTTTGACAAAGATTTTGTAAAAAACAATGTTTTGGTTGTGGATAAAAGAGTGAGGGGAATGCTTAAATTGAAGTGTATAATGTATGGAGATTTGTAAATAGATATAAATAATGTAAATATGTAAATAATATGTAATGTATATATCCATAAAAAACCCTAATCATCATTGTTATGAGTGGGCCCCATTTTGGAGGAGCACTTCCTCTTTCCATTCCATGCACAGAAGCAGCCCAGAGAAATGGGGAGGCAGATGGAGAGAGAAGGAGATGATGGAGTGGTGAAAAACAGGAAGGAGAAAGCAAATATCGAGATCAGAGAATGTGTGCAGGATTCTGATGAAATGTTTCTAAGAAACCTGTTTGATGAAGATGAGTCAGCAAGTGATGGATTTATAATTACAACTTGGGAGGGTTGTGGAATGATTTACTTAAAGAAATAGTGATGCAGAGTGAGCCAGAAAATGAAGGTGATGTTTCCTGGGGGGCATTATGGAGAAAACAGAAAAGGAGTATGCAAAGACAATCCTGAAGAATAGTGGTGAGATAGAAAATAAAACATGCATAGAAAGTAAAAGAAGGTAAAAGTGGAGTAGTAAAAAAGAAGATAGAAGAAAATGAAAAACAAAAATACATGGTAAGGTTTCAAAGTAAGGAAGACAAAGAAATGGACAGGTGTAAAGTGTGGGACAATTTACTAGCTTCTTTACTCACAAAGAGACATTTTGTGACATTATTATTAGCACCTTTCTTTTTCTTATCTTACTTCTTCTCTTATACTTCTTTTTTTCTTATTGTCCCACCTTTCCTTCATTAAACAATTAATACCTCTCATCCTCCTATCATTCTTTAACTCTTAGATTTCCTGTAAAACTCTATGCCAACTCTTTAATATTTCCAATGTGTAACAAATCTAACAGTATTATGCACCAATCTAACAGCAATATGCACCAATGTTCTTTTATTTTTATATACATGTATATGTGTGAGCATTCTTTTTTCTTTTTTAACTGTATTTTTTACTTCAACTGTAATTTTTTTACAGTTTTATGCATTGCATGAATGTATTGTCTTTATCTTATATTGTTGTCATGGAGGTTTTCTCCCCGGGACTCTATTGAAAATGGGCTCTTCTTGGCCCAATAGACTATCTGTAAAATAAAATAAAATGAATAAATTATATCTGAGACTGTTTTTTCAATGGAAAATTTTCTTGAAGAATATGAAAAGAACAAAGACCATAACCCATGGAACCATTATGTGATAAAAGCATTTAACATGCAAACAAAAAAGACAATTCATGTACAATTTCAAACAGCAGTAGAAAGATAGACTTTAAAAGGACATTTGAAAGCTTTATGTGAAGAAATACTGGACATTACAAAAGTTTATGACAACAAAAGGGGTTTATGAACTGGTGGCTAGGATTGTAATATTGTGTTAAAAATAGAGAATAATTACACATATACCAAGCATGATAAATGTGGTGGGGAATAGGGGTGTTGTAAAATACTGGGGGCAACCCAAAACATTTTTTGTGGAAAAGAAGGATATTCGATAAGCAACTGTGACAACAAATGTTATAGTTGTGGGGAAATGGGACATGATAAAAAAATGTGAATTTAATTGTTATAAATGTAACAAAATTGGACATTTATGAATTGCAAAAAAAAAAATAAATAAATAAGAGTAAGAAAAAAAGAATAAGATAGAGAAGAAAATGAACATCCATCCAGAACCCCTTTTCCCATTTTTGCACATGGGGTCAGAGTGTCATTTCAACAGTGACAATCACCTAGAGCCAAGGTTTACCTCACTGCACAAGCACTTCCCTTTTAATGTGGAGCAAATGGTAATGTTGGAACACTTACTAACACCTGACTAACAACTTCAGCAAGAAAGTATATAGGGTGGTTAACTCAGATATTTATACTTGCAGAATAGTTTTCTTACCGATCAGTTGGTGTTATGGCTAAGATTTTCACCTCTCATGCACAAGATATGAAATTGGATCTTTTCCTGGCTAATTAACGTAGGTAAAGTTGCTAAAGCATAATATATAATGTATAGCCACTTGAGTTCAGACTTCTTATCCTTCCAAAATGCATACATATTCTAAGCTTTTATTCTAGCAGCTATTTAAGTTTAATATATATTATTCAGTACTGGCTACAGATATCCATGTTGCAACTTTACAGTTACATATACTATTTAATTATTTATGGTTTTGCTTCTGTGATAGTTGTTGTAGTTTTACTGAGGTAAGTGTCTCTTTCAGGCAACATTTTTGTGATGTTATTTTTGGAAGCCCTAGACAGCAGGACTGTTTTTTTTTTTTTTTTTTGCTGGGATGAGTGCCTGCAGATGGTGTTTGTCTGGGTAGTTGTTATGTTGTATTTTCTCTGTACCTTCTTTTATAGATGTCATTCCTTTGTGTATAGTGCAGGTAAGTTACTTCAATCACAGCGTGCATGGTAGCATTTTTGTTTTAGTGTGGTTTCAAGTTATCCTCTATCCACTGGGTAGGTTTTTTTATCTGGTTATCCCCTCTATTAGTCAGGGCAGGGATGGTTGCAGTCCAATGGATCTTGTGGCTGTGATAAATCTGGTGTAAGAATTGTGAAACATTCCAGACCCACACACATACTCACACACACACTCACACACACTCACACACACACTCACACACACACACACACTCACACACACACAGCAGCATTTCAGTTTTCTGTGCCATGGAGCATTTTACTCAGGTCAGGCATCAATCTTCTTAAGGTTAAGCATGTCAGGGATTTACATTCTAGAGCTCCAGAACAGCAGAGCATCAAGGACACAGAGTGTTGGCAATTTTCTTTCTGAGCCTAGATTTTTCTATAGCTGTCTCTCTTTTTCCCCCTTATTAACTATCTCTGTTTTTTCAGGTTCCACTATGGTCCAGTCTTTTAAGGACAGGTGACTTTGTCTGTTCCAAGAGGCCCAAGGTCTGTTTTCTGAGTTGGGGGGTGACTCAGGCAGTTGCACAAGGTCAATACTCTTAGATTAGACTGGCAGTGAATGCTGAGGAGGAGTCAGATGATGGGACCACTCCAGGCAAGAAGGCTAGAAGGAAAAACAAGAGAGATTCCTCTGGTCCATTGGTCACCCCTTCTCTCCTACCTGAATCACCATCAGAATCTCAAGGTATTGACTCTGGGGGAACATTAGGGTCAAGTTTTAATGACAGCAGTCAGTCCCTGAGGATCGTTTGGGTAAGTTTATCAATTCTTTGCCAGAAGATGGGAGGATTAGGCTGTTTGACTTAGCTTTGGAGAGGAATTTTGGTGCTTCCACAGCTCTTATTCTGAAGAGGCAGAAGATACTGATTCTGGTCAGGTTGCACTCCCATCATTAACCAACTTGCAGATGGGGTCTGAGGAAGTCAGTGGCTTGACGAGTGATGTTGTGCTCATCTGGATGATTGTGTACCCCAATTTTTGTCCACCGTGACTATATTGAAACTTTTGGTTTCCAGTTCTCCAGGGTTTCACATTACTGCACACATTCCCACCAAGCTTAAATAAAAGATTCTCAAAGAGGAATTTGTAGAGATATTTGACTTTGTGGATACTGAGGGGAATTAAGCATATTTTGAATGCTGACAATTCTTCTAACAAGGACTTGATAGCAGCCTTGGCATCCATCAGGAAAAAGGCATTAGCCAGAGCAGCAGTTAAGAACTGAAATACTTGGTCACTGGGTCTTATGGTTTTCATGGAAGTGATCATAGAAAATGACCACTGTCAGGTACTACTTTTACTAGTGTACTTTGTGGCTGTAAGGGAGGCGCATCATGTCAAAGGGGGTTCTAGCTGGTTAAATTGTGATCAGTGTTTCAGGAAACTGAAAGCCATAGATATGCCCCTCAGTCTCAGGTGAGATTTAAGGCCACCTTTGAGATTGATGTGGCCTCAGTGGAGAAACAACATTCTGCTGGGCCTTTAATCATTGCAAATGCCTGTGGCCAGCCTGCAAATTTATTCATTTCTGTTTGGGATGTGGGAAAGGTCACCCAGCTTACAGAGGCTGGGGAATAGTTGGCAGGGGCAGGTCTTGAATTTCTTCAACCCAATTAAAGGTAGGGCCTGAACTCAAATTAAGCAGCTTTTTCATGGCCATAGGGGTGACTTTAGCAGGAATTATGAGCTTTCTGCAGCAGCCCCACTCCACAGTCCATCTAGATAAATTGACTCAGCTATTGTCTGATTACCCGGATCAAAAGTTAGCAGCCACTCTTGCTGTAAGTTCCTCCAAAGGCTTTTTGATTGAGTCTTCAGCTCTGTTAAATTCCAAGCTAGTTAAAAATATTTCATCCATAAGGGGGCATGAAGAAATTGTGGCTATGTTAATTGAGAAAGAGAGAGCAGCTGGTAAACTAATTGGCTCCTTTTCCACCCCCCACTTAGCCTGCTTTTAAAATTTCCCCCCATTGGTCTCATCCCTTAGAAGCAGGATGGTGAATTCAGGTTGATTCACCATCTGTCACACTCTGAGGTTGCATCAGTCAATTACTTCATTGACAAAGAACTGGCCAATGTATGTTACTCTTCCCTAGATCAGGTGGTGGAGGTCATTTGGGGTTATTCTGACCCCTGGCTCTGCAAGTTGGACATACAATCTGCTTTCTTGCTTCTTCCTATGAAACAGGAAGATTGGCCTTATGTAGGTTTTCAGTTTGAGGGGAAATTATTTTTCATCATTGCAGAACCCATGGGGTGCTCTGTGTCTTGTGTGTCCTTTGAGCTGTTCATCACTGCCTTGCATTTGTGTTCACAGTATTGAGCACCTCTTCAGTGATCAGTACACTACCTAGATGACTTCCTGATAGTAGGGGAGGATCAGGAAGGGGCTATGCAGAGAATGACAGTCTTTCGGTGCTCTAGTCTTATTTGGGGGTACTTCTGGCCAATGACAAGTCAAAAGCACCCAGTTTTGCCTTGACCTTTCTGGGTCTAGAAGTTGATACCATTGATAACTTGTAAAGCTTCCAATGAATAAACTACAGCAAGTCCAACAGTTACTTTGGAGTTTTTTTGGGTTAACAAAGCTCATGCAGGGGAACTCATGTAGCTCCACAGTTTGCTGAACTTTGTCTGCAGGACAGTCTGTCTGGGCAGGATCTTTCTTCAGTCCATTTCAGACTTGTTGAAAAGGAACAAGCCCAAACATCACTACGTCCATCTGACCAGAAAGGTCAAGGATGACCTCCAGCTCTGTTTCATGTTTTTCAACCAATTTAATGGGGTGTCATTTTGGCAGGCCCCTTGAGTTCCTTTCAGTGACCATGATATTTTAACAGATGTGGCTAGGGGGGTCTGATATGGGAAGTTACTTCTAAGGCAGCTGGTTCTCTGAAAAATGGCCAGAAAATTGGTCTGAGGGGAGGAGGAGAGACATAATTTTCCTGGAAATCTTCCCCATCTGGGTGGCGGTCTTGGTGTGGAAGGACAAGTTACACAACAGGAGAGTGGTCTTTCACTCACACAAGGTTTTGGTTGTTCATGCCCTCAATAAACAGTCCTCTAGGTCAAAGTGGGAAGGCCAAGTTACACAACAGGAGAGTGCTCCTTCACTCGTACAATCCTTTGGTTGTTCATCTCCTCAGTAAACAGTCCTCTATGCCCAAGTGGGTTCGCTCTATCAGTCTTTTAGTTTTGTTGAGTTAAAGATTACTTTGTCTTTCTCCAGCATGCATGTGCCTGGCTGTCCTAACCTTATAGCTCATAGTCTGTCCCATTTTCAGTTCACCAGATTTCACCAGCTAGCCAAGCATACAAAACCAAAGGGCACAGCAATTCTTGTGGAAGTTTGATTAATTGGAAAGGAGTAGCAATATCTGTACTGGCCAGATCTTGGGCCAGCAATACCAGGAAGACATAGTCTTCATCTCTTCAGGTTTTCAAGGCTTTCTATAGGTCATTGCCCCATTGTCTCAGGATCTGGAGCTTGCAGTTGATCCTTCACTTCTTACTTGCTAGGTCATCAGCAGGTGATTTCCCCAAAACACTTCAGGTGCACTTAGCAGCTTTAGCATGGTTGGAACTTTTCTTGGGTCTTCAGGAAGTGACCGGGTACTGGCTGACAGGCAGGTTGCTTAAGGATCTGGAGAATATTCATGGGTCTTCCCATGACTCTAGAAAGCCTATTGGGAGACAACTCCTTCCTATCATTATTTGGGTTTGTTGAAAACACTAGCTGACTTTTGTACCATTGTTACATTTATTGATGTCATTGTATGTGGGTGTCTTCTGTGCTAGTGAATTTCTTATCTGTCTTTGTTGGGACAACCTAGCATCCACAAAGATTTTATATTGATATGGGTAAAGAAATCCTCCAAGATGGATCAGTCTGGCAGAGGGCATCAGGTTCGACAATACAAGGTGAAGGGGTTGGCCATTTGCCCTGTTCACTGGTTCAGATTGCTGTGCAGCATCTCTCCCAAGAGAAGTAGGTGGTGTGTTTTTTGTACAGGTGACTGACAGTCCAGTTAGTCTGGCGGAGGTTAACCTACTCCTTTGAAAAGCCATTGAAGGGCAAAGGATACATCTACTAGAGTATTCTTTGCATTCCTTCAAAATAGGATACGCCTCTGACTTGGCCGTGGAGGGGCTTCTTTAAGGTAATCCAAAGAACAGGAAGGTAGGTGTCTAATGCCTTTTTGTCATATACTCGGGCATTGTTGTCAAACTCAAGAGGTTAGGTACAAACTCGTATGTCACCCGGTGGATAGACAACTGGCTCACAGACAGGACCCAGGAGTTAGAATTGGGGAGTCCACGTCTACAAAGAGGCCAGTCAAAAGTGGAGTCGCTCAGGGATTGGTCCTTAGACTGCTCCTTTTTGGCATTTACTTCTCAGAAGTCACCATCAATGTCACTGGTCTCTGACTGACTAAACTTGCAGATGATTGCAAATTAGAAGCTGTCATTGAATCTCACACTCACACAAATGTTCTACAGGAGGGGCTGACACAGTCTAAACAACTGGTGTCAGAGCCATGGACTAAAAATTAAATGCCAAGAAATGCATAATAATAATATCCTTTGGCAAGTCAACCATCCCTGGTAACTATCACATTAACAACACACCCGTTAGAGCTGACCCAGTAGTCAGGGACTTACAGACACACATAGATAGCAATCTAGCCTTTGACCATCATGTGTCTACAGTGATGAGAAAATCATTCTATGGTGCACAACTTATAAACAAAGGTATGGCATCTAAGTCCAAGGAAGTCATTGTTCCACTGTATTTGGCATTCATTAGACCTATCATTGAGTACAATGCCCTCTTTGGTATGTACCTAACCAGGCATATCCAACAATTGGAATGTCCACAGAGGTTCCTCACTAAAAGAATACAGGGCACAAGTAAAATGTCCTATGCAGACCTCCTCAAGGTCCTATCTCTGTAGTCTGTCAACTACAGGCCTTTGAGGGGGAGCTCTATGCCTGGCATGGAGGGCATTGTCAGACCCCACTCTGATAGACCTCCTGCATATCCACAAAACAAACAGCACCAGAATTACCAATTTTAAAGTCTTAAACCTTGCCTGTGATATAAATAGGACCTGCTGGAGACATAGGTATGTATCCCAGAGACTACCGTGTCTATGGAACAGGCTCCTGATCCATGTGAAGCAGAGTTCCTCCTTGACCCCAATTCAAGTGCAACTTGCACAATTGGATGGGAAACCTTAAATTCATCCCTGGTTTGGCACCTACGTCTCTAATGGACACAGTTAACCTGAAAATGGTTCATCTCCCAGGCCCATGCTTAGACTTATCAAGGGTATCAAAACTTGTCAGAGATTTGGGATGTATGCCTAGGCTTAAAAAGGCCATTGTGGTCGTTAGCCTAGTAAACACCTATGAACCTATGAACCTACTCATTTTTATTTCTGTTTCAGGAAAGGAGGTTATTTGGCTGGTGAGGAATTCTTTCATCAAGAGTGCAGCAAGCCAGGCTTTGGTCCACCCAGCTGGACTCTCAGGTTCATCTGATCTTAACAAATGGGCAGTTCATTCCTTTGGTTTCCCTGGCCTCCAATGGTTTCAGTTTTGGGAGATCTGGCATCAAATTACAGCTGAGGAATCTCTACCCAAGGTTTTGTTAATCTTCATTGGGGGAAATGACCTATTTTTGTGGAAAATAAAAATTGATGATATAGAAAAAGAAAAGTATGGTATAAGAATGTAGTGATAAAACATTACTGTGTTAAACCATGGGAAAAATCAAAAGGAAGCAAACAGTGTAATCAGAAAGTAGAATGTCAAGACTTTTTGAGGAGACTGGTAATAGTTAAATTGCCAGTAAAATGAAATATGCTGTATAATAAGAAAAGTGGTACAATATATTTACATTGTCAAAAAGCAACCATGGAATGTGTTTTTTGAAATCTAAAAAAGTTATGAGGAAAGCTATGTAAAGAAGATTTTTTAAAGATATAAAATATGTGGATAAAATAAACATAGATATGATTAAATATGGATATTATAAGAACATAAGTAAAGAATATGTTAAAAGAATAGATAAAAAGTTATTTTATGTTATATGGGTTATACAGAATGAAAAAATAAATGAAATTATATTTAATGGTAAATGAATTGTAGCAACAATATTAAGTAAATCAGATAGTGGTTATGGAAAAAGGAGTGGGGGGGATCTAACAGGGAAGAAGATGTATGATTGTATAAACAGATTTGTGTAAATATATATATATATATATATATATATATATATATATATATTTGTACACTTGTAAATATTTGTAAATATGTAAATATTTTGTAAATAAGAGCCTTTTTGTATATAAATAAAGGACCCATACTCTTTCAATAGGTGCCATGAGATATTTTATATCCACCTGAGCTACCACCAAGTAGATGGGCCCTCAGTTTAACATTATATAAATCTATGTTTGCCTATGTTTAAGATAAAGGTGTTAAAAAGAATGAATAATGGGAAAAAATGGCAGTAGTTTGTATGTGCCATTCTTTAGCAGCTCAGCATGATGATACAATATGTTACCTCATTTAAAATGATCTGCTACCAGATTTAGAACCTCTGCAACTGAGACGGGTCTACATTAGAAGAGTGAAGCGACTTAAGAGCCAACGCTCTTTTGTCGACACGTAAAGCCCAAGGTCTGAAAAGAGCAAAGTTATGAATCAGTGATTTTTTCCCCAAGGAAAAAATTGCTGGGCCATTCTCGGGACTTTGTTGTTTTCTCCACTGTGGTATGATCTCGGAGTTGGTATATTTAAGTAGGGGGTGTGTGGGGGGCGAAGCCTCCCCACTTTATTTTGTCTTTATAATTTTTTTTTTTTTTTTTGAAACAGTGATTTTTTTTTCCCATGGTAAAAAAATCCCTGTTCCGTAACTCCGCTCTTTTCAGACTTAAGGTTTTATGTGTCAGCAAAAGAGTGTTCGCTCTTAAGTCGCTTTGCTCTTCTAATATAGACCCACTGAAACATCTTCTGAGGATAGCCAGAAGAGATGGAGTCCTCAACCCCAGTAATAGTACAAAGACCAAGGGCAGGCATGTACTCTAGTCTGTGAGTCAACAGCTCTGCTTCAATCACTGTCTGAACCAGAAGTGAAAGGGCCATTTTTGTCCTTTAAGAGCTAGAAGTTCCTGATGCTGAGGCCTTGCAGGTAGTTGCAGTGAAAAAAAAAAAGCATTAAAAACCATGCTCCAAATGGTGAAGATGTGTGCCTTAAATATAATTAACCAAATGCAAACCACATAAACTCGTTGTTTTATTCAGAATGTCGACAAAAGGTAGCAAGCAAAGCCCTCATCAGATTACCTAAAGGAATTTCTGAAAAAAAATGATACTATTAATAAACTATTTATAAAATTTGAAACTATTGAGCAGATATTCAAAGTCTTAAAATTTTCTTTTGTAAAAAGGTTCTAATAACAGTTCCATTTAATATAGGAGCACTACACTCTTCAGGTATGGTTTAGCATTTATATTTCCTCATTACATTGCATGCATCATTACATGAAAAATAATGTTTTTAAAGAGATTGTTACTTGTATGTGCTCTTTAATAAAACCAGAATCTCCTAAAGTGAGAAATATTAGTCAGATTATTGTGTTTATAGGAGCTACTCTGATTTGAATAGTCTGTTGAAGGAAGGTGAAGTACTCTTGGGCAAATATAGAATAACAAATACTCCCCACAGTAATACCAATGGATATCTGAAAGAACAATTTCAATTCAATGGATGGCCTATCACTGAACATCCAGGTAACTGGCATCTGATCTTTTCAAACTCCAGGCTACTGAATAATGGGCCATTACAAGGATATTCTCATAGTAGCACTTGGGAATTGTCCACTGAAGGAGTGACAGAAGCACAAGAAGTCTCTGGAGACAGAAGTGAAACAGAGCCTACCTCCTTTTTTGCAAGAAATGTCCAAAGACTAATATCTTAGGTTGGAGATTGCATATTCTGTTTAAAAGGTTATAAGACTGGGCAATATAAGTATATATTTTATTTTTATTTTGCAAATGCAGTATAATAACATGCATGTGCAGTCTAGCCGGTCTGCAGTGTATACATTGGCTATAGGTGATCTGGTTACAGTGACTAATGCTATCATGACACCCCAATACTATGTAAAATGAAAAAGGGGATTTATGATGAATATGATGAAACACAGTCCAATAGTTGCACCAGTTGCAGCTATCATATACCATTCTAAATAACACAGACAGACCTCTCAGCTGTTAATCAACTGCCTGTAATGACTGTAAAGGATCTATTTTGACCTTAAAGCCAGAAACAGAAAGAACAGTAAACATTTAAGTCAGAAGTAGGTAGGTTTTAGTCCAGATATTAGTTATTTTTAAACATTATCTGTGTTTTTGAAAATTCTATTTTACATTCCTTACACAAAACTACTTCTCTTTGCATTTTTACATTTTAAGAGTAATCATTTATTTTTTTATTCACGTAAATAATTTTATTATTCAATTTTAAGGCTTGTGGCTAATGTTTTACCTATTAGCTTAAGGCAGTTGTTTCAAACTGCCTGCCCAAAGGTCATATGTGGCTCATTAAAAGTGCCATTCCAGTCTGTAAAGCTTTGCCTGATTCTGGCATAGTTGTGTAAAAAAAAAAAAATTGACAAATGCTTGACTGGCAGATATGTTCAGTGTTAACTTTAACCCCCCCTCTCACCCCCCTAGAGGGCCCATCTCTATACCGGAAGAATGCAAAGTTCCTGTAATCACGGCTGCACAGGTAAAAAACACACTATCCAAAGCCAGGAACACAGCATCCATGGGACCTGACAATATCCCAGGCTGCATTCAACACGAACTGCAGAATGAACCGGCTCCCTACCTAAGTACCATGTTCAATTATAGCTTTACCTCAGGCTTTGTGCCCACTGAATGGTGTACCACGATGATTATCCCACTCCACAACAGGGGAGCCACGATGAACCCCTGGAACTACCGCCTCATTAGCCTGATGAGCCTGGTCTGCAAGGCCATGGAACGTATCATCATGGAACTCATAAATAAAGACATTGGTAATCTCCAAACTCTGGACCCTACCCAGTTCGGATTTGTTAAAGGCAGATCATGTCTCCTAAACCTGACTGACTTTGAAGCAGTCACCAAAGCCACAGATGAGGGTAAGGTGGTTCACACAGCTTATCTAGATCTCGCCAAGGCTTTCGACACCATCCTCCACTCTGGAATTATAGATAAGTTCACTAAACTAGGTATAAATCCCTATGTCACAAGATGGGTTGCCAATTGGCTCATGGACAGAACCCACACTGTGAAGGTAGCAGACTCCAAATCTGACTTAGTCCAGTGACAAGTGGAGTACCGCATGGTTCAGTCCTGGGTCCTCTCCTGTTTGGTATCTACTTCTCTGAAGTACAGGCTAACACAGATGGTCTTTGGCTAACAAAGTTTGCAGATGACTGCAAACTAGGAGCCATAATCGAAACTCCTAACGATGTGGACATACTACAAAAGGGCCTGACTGAGACAGATGCCTGGTGTCAAAGCCATGGCCTGAAGCTCAATGCCAAAAAGTGTATTGTAGTCCCCTTTGGTAAAAACTCTGTACCCATGAACTACCACATAGCTGGTAGTCTACTTAACACTGAAAATGTGATAAGAGACCTTGGGACACAGGTGGACAGTAGTGTCTCCTTTGATAATCACATCACCACAGTGGTCAGGAAATCCTTCTACATGGCTCACCTCATCACAAAAGGTTTCTCATCCAGAAAAAAAGAGATCATTGTTCCTCTCTACTCATCACTCACAAGACCTATTACAGAGTACAACGCCCCTTTTGGTATGTACCTCACAAGACATCTACAACAACTGGAAAGGCCACAGAAATACCTCACAAAGAGGATTACTGGCCTCAGATGTCCTACGCAGACCGTCTCAAAAAACTCCAGCTTTACTCCATCGCATATCGCCTATTCAGAGGTGATCTCTGACTAACATACAAAGCTATGTCAAACCCAGAGCTGTTGGACATGCTCCAATCCCTCCGAGCTACACACTTTAGGGACCTAAACCTTGTCACCACAATAAACAGAGCATGCTGGAGGGATAGATTCCTGTCCCAGAGACTTCCCATACTCTGGAACAGACTACCTATCTATGTCAAACAGAGCTCCTCATTAGCACTCTTCAATAAAAATCTTGATTGGATGGGAAATAGGAAATTCACCTCAGGGATCATTCCTGTGGCTCTGCTCGACAGGGGCACAGGAAAATAATTTTCTATGGTGGCGAAAGCCAGGGTACATTTTTGGCTAGGCTTATATAGGCCCTAGGGCCAATAGCCTAGTACCTACCTATGAACCTAAGAACTTTCTGGCTTGGATTGCCTTTATCGGGTTCTCTATGTGTCATTGATTTGATGTGGATCCAATGAAAGAGAGCAATAAAGAAGAGTAAGAGAGAGAAAGACAGAAACTTCTTAGAGCTCAAAACAGATCAAAACCATAAGCACTTAGATTTTTAAGTGCTTCTCCTAGTGAACTGAGCTGTAGGAAGTAACAGCATGAGTGCAGCTACTCAACACAGATGAACTAAGGGATGGTACCTGCATTACAGACTTTGCAGTGATATATTAAACATAATTAATGTCATCTGTGCGAACTCTTAAGGACATTTTGTTAACCAGATATAAGCTTCTACATGACGACAAGCAATTCCTCTATGATTGCATGTTTATTGAATAATTCATGGTGTTACAAATGGCCAAGGTAATGGCCCTTTGCTACACACTGAGTATCTAAGCAGTGCACACCAACAAAACAGGTGAGGAAGGTGTGTGTGTGTGTGTGTGTGTGTGTGTGTGTGTGTGTGTGTGTGTGTGTGTGTGTGTGTGTGTGTGTGTGTGTGTGTGTGACAGAGAGAGAGAATGTGACTGCTGTGTTTGTCGGGGTTGAGGAATATCTCTACTGTGTATGTGAAGGTGACTGCTATATGTGTATGTATGCATGCTTGAGTGAACATGACTGTGTGGCTGTGTGCATGTGTGTGTATGTGTGTGTGTGAATGAATTTGAACCTGTATGTTTTGTCTAGTACATTTCATATTATGAAGTATTTCAGCAAAAATCCTTAATGAATATTTTCTTAACTCATTAACACCTGTGTTGTGTAGAATGTCACACCTTTAGCAGTCTATCCACATGTTGCATTCCAGAGCTTTTTCTGAAAAAATAAACTTAAAAAGATAAGATAAACAAAAGTAAATATTTTGTGAACAATAAACGCTATTAAAACTGAAAAAATTGCAATGTTATCAGTAAGAATTCATAGTCTTTCCATAAACAATATAAATATTATAATGCATACAAACCCAAAATGATTTTTTTGCTAAACTTTCACAATTTCTGACATGTTAGAAACTGTACAATCTAGTCATATACAACATTTTGTTGAACAGATATAAACCTCTACATGACTGTGACAATGTGAAGTATTGTCAGCTATGCCAGGAGAAGTAGGGCAGTGGATGTGTAACATATGCTAGCACAGCTAGCTGGAATTTATTTATTTTATTTTATTTTTTTATTTGCATTTCTTGACCAGGAGAGTCCACTGGGTCATGGCGACCCGTTTTCAGTGGAGGCCCAGGGAGAAAAGCTCCACAAGAAGTTACATTGATTATAATAGTAGCAAATAAGAGAGGTTATAAAACAGAGAAATTTAAGAATGTAACAAAACTAAAAAAATGAAGGTAACATATTGTGTAATAGGCTTACAATAGTAACATTCCTAGCAATGGAAAAGTAAGGACTGATAAGAAAAGTTACATAATTATAGCAGTATTAAGTGTAAAAACATATATTAACAATTTGAATAAGCTTTAGGATTTCGTAAGCAAACTTTCATTTGAAAAAAAAGGTGGTTACGTAGTAGATAGGTAAATTAATATATACATATTTAGAACAGTTCTGGTAAAGAGGTTACATATTAGTATTAATGCATATTTGAGTATTTTGAGAGGAAATATTTAGACCATTCATAGTGCAGATGGTGCGGAGGTTAGTTGAGCTGTTATGAGGTTTCAGCTTTAATAGGCATTTGAAAGAGTAATAGTCTGTTGGAAGAGAAAGAGATAGTAAGAGAAAGTCACCATATTCTGTTTGATATTGAGATAAACATTTATCTTTGAGAGTGTTTAAAGGGTCTATGAGCTGGGGGGTGGTTAGGTAGGGCATGAGAGGGGCATTCCCATTTGGAGGACAGGTGTGAGAGCAGGTGGGTCTTGAAGTTGTTGTGGTTAAACATACTGCGTAGTGGACAGAGTTCCATAGATTAGCTATGGTGCAGGCTAGTAGTAATTGGCCAGGGGGATGGGAGGGTATGTACACTTGTAGGAGATTTTGGTTCTCAGATCTTAGGGTGAGGGAAGGAGTATAGGGTATTAGGGATGTGGAGTGTGAAGCTGGTTTGAAGATGAGCTTCTGAGCGGTGGTAAGTTGCAGCTATCTGAGGTAGTTGGGCAGCTCTAGCAATTTGACGGTGTGTAGGGAGTGGCAGAGATTAGATGAATTTTTGTTGTTGGTGGCAAATTTGCAAATTTTATGGTAGAAGGGTTCAAGTTTGGAATGTAGACCTAGTTGAAGGTTGGTGAATAAGGGAGTGCCGTACATGAGGGAGGGGAGGAGGAAGGTAGTTGCAAGTTTTTGTCGGGTGGCAGGGCTGAAATAATGGCTATGTCGGTAGAGGAGGCCAATTTTTGGGGTTTTCTTAATAGCTGAGTGTATGTGTGAGTCAAACTTTAGTTTTTCATCAATGATGATGTCTAGCAGTTTGGTACTGGGAACTATTTCAAGAGGGGTGTTATTTTGGCTTATAATGGAGAAAAGGTTTCTGTCAAGAGTGGAGTTTCTGTTGGGGGGTAAAAATCATTAGTTTTGTTTTGCTAGCGTTTAGGGCAAGGTGATTGGTTTGCATCCAGGATCCTGTTTTGGAAAAGGCAAGTTGGGTTTTTAGGAGTAGTTCTGAGGGGGAAGAGGCAGAGCAGATGATGGTGGAGTCGTCTGCATACTGGATAACAGAGGCTTCGAGAATGAAGAGGTGGAAGTTATTGATAAGTATGTTAAAGAGTAGAGAGCCAAGCACTGAGCTTTGAGGAACACCAGTGAGTGTAGGTAGGAAAGGAAAGGTAGAGTCTTTCCATTGGACAGCTTGTTGGCAGTTGGATAGGTAGCTGCTGAACCAGGCTAAGGTGGAAGGAGAAAGATGTAAGAATGAGAGGTGGGATAGGAGTAAGGAGTGGGAGATGGTGTTGAATGCTTTAGATAGATATAAAAACAGTGATGATACATATTTGCCCTTGTCACATGCTAGATTGATGGTCTCAAGAAAGGAAAGGAAGGCAGTCATGGTACTATGGCCAGGGCGAAAACTGTGTTGGGTCTGGGAGAGGAGGTTATTCTGAGTTAGATATTGCACGATTTGTGAATGGATAGTTTTTTCTAGTATTTTTGAGAGAGGGGAAAGTATGGCTTTGGGTCTAAAATTGGTTGTGTCAGTGTTTTTACTGCCTTTGTGCAGTGGGATGATGTATGCATGGCGCCAGATGGTTGGGACGCATGATTCTTGTATTGATCTATTTATAAGAAGAGATATGGGGTAGGCTATGGCTTCAGCAGAATGTTTTATGGCACTGGCACCCCCTTTAGGACTCACCACTATCACAACCTCAAACAACTGGGATGGTTAGAACTGCAGAACCAACTACTTTGTCAACAACTTATCACCCAAAAGATCCTTTACCAGCCTAATAATACCCCAATCCTCACTAATCTGATTACCCCCTACAAAAATCTTGCAACACTATGCTCAGCTAATAAGCTTCTAGTTTCCACTATTAAATCCAACAACAAAGCTGGGGACTCACTTTTCACCAACACAGTAGGAACCCCTAGTGAACTTTCCTCCCTTGCTTCCACTCTTCTTTATAAAAAGCATCTTAAAGAATATCTTAAAACTCACTGGCTTTGTCCCTGCTCTAACCCTGACTGATATCTCATTCCCCTTCTTGCTCTCTCTACACTTCTCTACTCCACTGTTCTATGTTGCCTACCTGTAATAATGATTTCCTTCATAGTACTGAAAAAAAAAATAATTAATTAAAAAAAAAATTTTAAAAAAATCCAATTTAATTTTTTTTTTTTATTGCTCTTTCTCAAATGATTGCTCTCTGTATTTGATCTTAGCTTAAACCTACTAAAGGACTCTGTACAAGTTTATCTGACCCTCAATGTAAACAATGTACTGTAATTCATTTGACTAGTACTATATATTGTATTTTTTGTCACTGCTGATGCTTGGAGCTTTTCTCCCCAGGTCTCTACTGAAAATGGACATATACCCAGTTAGACTAGCCCGGTCAACAAATGTAAAATAAATAAAATAATAAATTTTAGGAAGGTGGGTGGTAGATCGTCTGGTGCATTATGACAAGGTTTTAGCTTGAGAAGAAGCCTTTTTATTATGTTTGTAGGGATGGGTTTTAGGCAGAAAAGGCAAGTAGGGGGAGGTTGATTTGTGGGGTGAGGGGGGCTAGAGGGGGGTCAGGGAAAGAAGATGATAGTTTTGCTATGCAATCTATAAAGACTGAGTTGAATTTAGTGGCTGTTTCAAGGCTGGTAAGGGTAGGGTCTGGGCAGGGGTTGCTATTATTACCAGGCTGAAGAATGGAGGATATGGACTTCTAAAATTTTTTTGGATTGGATGAGTACATGGTTTGCAGTTTGCTGTAGTAGGTTTCCCGATCTTTAGTTATTAGTTTTTTGGCTAGGTTTCGCAGTTGTTTAAATTCCAGGAAGGAGTTGCTGGTGTTTTGTTTTTGGTATTGTTTCCATTTTTGGCACGTTGATGCATGATATGTTTAGTTTCTTAGGATAGCCAGGGGCAGGGATTGGTTCTGATTCATTTGGATCTGAGGGGGCTAGTTGATTTAAAATAGTAAGGAATGTTCTGTTGAAATAGGATACTGCACTGTCTAGTGGGAGGGTTTTTAGGGGTGACCAGTCAGTGTGTTTTAGGCATTCCGAGAATATTTCAGGGCTGAAGGAGGCTAGGTTGTGGGTTCGGCTATATTGGTGATGTTTTTGTAGGGGGAAGGATGAACGGTCAATGAAAGCAGATATGTAATCGTTAAGAGTGTCGGGCAGTATACTGACATTAGAGGCAAGGTGGGGATGGGTAGTTAATATCCAGTCTATGATTGTACCGGAGGTTCCATCTTTGTTAAGCCTGGTTGGAAGGTTGATAAGTTGGGTGAAATTGCATAGATTGATTGAAAGGGATGGGGTATCAGTGTTTAGAGAGGCCCAGTTAATGTTCATATTGCCAAGGATATAGGTTTCTATATTGATATTGGAGCTAAACCAAGATAAGATGTCTTCTAAGGTTTTTAGGTTATCTCTTGGGGGATATGGATGGAACAGATGCATACAGATTTGAAATTGTTAAGTTTTAAGTAGCCTATTTTCATTTTGGCATTGGAAAAGGTAGGCATGGGGTTGGTGCATGGAGTTAGTGTATGGCTGGAGGGATAGATAATAGCTACTCCACCTCCTTTTTTGGGTTCTGTCATTGCAAAGGATATGGTAGCCTGGTGGGAGTATTTCACTGTCTGAGATGAAAGGTTTAAGCCATGTTTCACAGATGGCAGTTATGTTGGGTTTGTTGTGAGTGAGCCAAGTATGGAGGTAGGGGATTTTATTTCTGATGCTTTGTGCATTGATAGTGGTGAGGTGGATTGTTTTGGTTTTTAGGGGTGTGTTTGTAAGGTTACTGAGATTATTTGTAGTTGGTTGCATAGTGGGGAGCACCCAAGGAAGCAAGACGCTGGTATTCAGGAGGAGAAAAAACACTCTTTAAGTTAGTAACTGAAAAATGGAGACTATCTGATGCTTAGGGAGCAGGCAGTCCACTGTAGTCTTCCTTAGAAGGGGAGATCCTTAGAATATTGGTTGCAGAGTGGGGAGCACCCAAGGAAGCAACAAGGGAGTGAGACAAGCAGCCTAAGTGCAGGAGCATTTCAGGGTTGGATGACAAGCTATCCTTATTTTAAAATGTAATTTAATTAAAACATTTAGTAAAGAATTATTTGTATATCAAATTGATTTGTACAGATGCTTGTGCTAAAAATGTATTTGTAAAGCTGCTTATGTTAAAAATGTACCAACAGTGTGTCCTGCTGTATTATTGTAACTGCTGAAATATATATATATATGTTAACAGAAGATACTGGAAGAGAAGAGATTAATCACAGTCCAGCTGCAGCTAACTTTGAAAAATGTTCTGAAATTAAATATCTGGGCCTAGGCCATAAAGATGTTATCTTACAGTTATCAATGCAGCCACAAACAAAAACTCTGTACTAGGAAGCTTTCTACATTGCCTGTGAGGTGAACTAATTGCTACTCTGGAAGGGCGAAGGTTTTAAATTGTTTTAAGACTTCCAGGAGCTGCAGCAGATCTTAGCAAGACTCTGTGTGTGCATTATTGACACATATGTGCTAACACCTGACAGCTTCTAGCTAAGGGGGGTAGCATGGAAAACAGAAGTCAGATGACCATACGTATATGATGTCATTCTGTAATCTAGGACAAAATGATGTTTTAATACCAGAAGAGAGAGAGAAGTTTCAGAGCAGTCTGTTTTTGTAACCTGAAAAGGAAGGACTCCTCACCTACTTCATATTGCCTTGCTCGAGTAAGTAACCAGGGAATAACAATTCTTCAGATCAGTCAGGAAAATATAATAAAATTAGTTAAGTATTGTTTTTCTGTAACTCTGTGAATCTGTCCACCTGTGTTATTTTTAATATTTCCTGTGATTGAAACTCTGGTGTTTACTGTAAATAAATATTTACTATTTTCACTTTCTTGTATTATTTATTATTAGATATATATTAAACTTTCATTGTGTCTAGTCCTTTACAGAATATTTTAACCTTCTGAAAGCTTTGCTATTTGGTCAACATTACCAGTTGTATTAATATTAATTTCATTCAGTATAACTGGGTGGTCTTGTAAGAGCCTTGGAGTAGCTGGCTTTGGATTGTCTGGTGGTGCTGTAACTACCTTATAGTCTGGGCAGAAGGTCACATACTTAGTAAATCTGTGCCAGCCTTTCCTGTGTGTGTGTGTGTGTGTGTGTGTGTGTGTGTGTGTGTGTGTGTGTGTGTGTGTGTGTGTGTGTGTCTGTCTGTGCAAATCAAATCTCAAAGAGTATGTGTGTCAGCTGTTTGGAGCAGGGGCACGAAGCACAGAGTAGGTGCTGGAGGACTTGGCTTGGATGCTCAGCTGAGGACTCAACCCTACAGCTGTGGCAGTGGGCAGTCTTATTGGAGATGTGGGGAGAGAGACAGAAATCAGTTCTCAGACTGTAACTTGTGCGCGCTTAAGGGAAATGGTGCTTGATGCAGAGAGCTGCATCTTAAAATACTGGGTATATCCATTTTTTGTTCCAAGTGAACATCTCTCCCCAGTGCCAGTGGTAAGGATTCAGGCTCCTTGATTACTGGCCCAGAGTGCGGAGGGGATGGATATCACAATGACAACAAGAACTTCCTCTCCATGCATGTTTATTTAGATCATACCTCTCAACCTCTTAGAGCAAAAAATCTGGACAAAGCTTAAAATGATGGGGGGGGGGGCAAACAGAGACAGATTTTAAATATTGCCCTTACAAACTTAGAAAGTTAATAGAATAATAGGTTTTGCATTAGCATGAATTTTCTGAAGGATGTGGAGTCTTAAACTCAAATGTTTTTGTCATTATTTAATGATTTCAATCCTCAGCTACTTGCCAGAAAGGGACAGATTTTAGGAGGAACACATCACAAATATGAGGCAAAAATCTGGACATTCTGCAAAAACCTGTACAGTTGAAAGGTATGATTGAGATCTTTACAGACATAGGAAAACATAAGAAATATGGTCTATATTATATGATTGAACATTAAAGTGATCGAACACCTAAACGTCGACATATAAATGTCGAACCCTTAAAACCACAAATGGCCATTTATGTGAATTTTTTTCCCTGGGAAAAAAATTCACTTGGCTGTAGAAAACAAAACAAACCTTTAAACACTAATCAAGTGGGGGCCTCCCCCCCCACACCCCCTGAAGTGGGAGGCTGTGCCCTCCACACATCCCATAACTAAATATACCAACTCCGAGATTGCTCTACATTGGGGAAAAGGGCAAATTACCAATGACAGCCAAGCAAATCTTTTCCAGGGAAAAACTTTACTTAAATGGTCGTTCACGACTGTCAGACTTCGACGTTTACATGTCGGCATTTAGGTGTGCGATCACCTAAATGTTTGATCACTTAATATAGACTGTAAGAAATAAGGGGGTCCTAAATGAAACACCAGCACTGGTAGAGTTTTTAGTACAATCTAGAATAGAAGCTGCCATTAAAAAAGGAACAATTAGTCGAGCCTATAAAATATTGCATGATAACTATAAGAATCAATCAGAGGAGGTTAGAAAGGATGGGAAAGAGAGATTGGATAAGCAATTTACAAAGAAACAATGGGAGGATCTATGTGTGTCTCTCAAATATGCAACAAAATCTAGAAGATTTAGGATTTTTGCCTACAAATGTTTATATAGATATTTTTATACCCCAAGTAGACTCCAGAGATTTTTCCTCAGGCAGACAGCAAATGTTGGAGGTGTGACAGGGAAGAAAGAGGAAATAAGGAACATAATTTCTGGCAGTGCGGTGCATTGGCAGACTTTAAGGATTCCCTGCAGGATGCACTGTCGGAGATGCTGGGTGATGAGGGAGATGATTTTTCTGAGTTATGATACAGAATTGCAATTGTATAGGTATGGTAAGGCCTTGCTGTGTCTAATAATGGTGGCTGCCAAAAAAGCAATTACTAGAAAATGGAAATCAAAATCTAAACCATCTATACTAGAAGTAGTGAATATAGTAAGAGAGATAAAACAACTGGAATTGGGATCTTTAATAAAGGGTAGGAGAAAACTACATTGGAAAAAATGAGAATTGTGGAACAATATATACAGAGGAGGAATAAGGTTTAAAAGGCTCCAGGACTTAAATGAGGTATGTAATGTTTGACTGAAAAAGATTGGCTAGATTATAAGTCATGTATAATGTTTGCAGCTGGGAGTGTGTCACTGTGGTTTGTGAAGTAAAATGCTTGCAACTAGGATTGTGTTGATGTGGTTTGTTTTCATTTGTATAAATGTATGACTGCCTATGTAGTAAGTGATGGTTTAATAAAGATGTTTCTTGTTTAAAAAAGGTAGGAATTGAATAATTTATGTAATGTTGCTTAGGTTATATGATATATAGCAATATATGAAGTAAAATGTTTCTTATGTTAATTATAGTGTGATTACTTTTATATGAACGTAAATTTGCCTATGTCACAAGTGATAATTCAATAAAGGTGTTTGGGGAAAAAAAGAAATATGAAAACGTATGCTTAGTTGTATAATTAGCAGAATAAATAGCACTGAATATTTCTCAAGATGTGTAACTTACAGTACAAGTACAGTTTTCTTCGACAACATCTAAGATTTCACCCGATGTCATGCAACAGTTTGTAAGCCACTTGCTTTTGCAGTATTAAGTACATATGGAAATATTGTTTATATTCATAATTGCTAATATACAAGTAGCATATGTCAAGTATAGTGTGATATAAAAGGACATTGACAATGAGTTTTTCTGTCTGCCACCACAGCATACCACACCATACCCCTCAATAACGTCTGGGTATCTCAGTTATGAAAATATGAACATAAATATAAAAATCTGAATAATAAGTGATGAACAGTGATTAATTGCTCTACTGCAGTATATCCTAGATTAACAATCTTAGGTGATGATTTTGTTACTAACTCATTGCCTATTCTAATATTGCCTATTCTTAGCTGGTAAGTCACTAATTAAATGAAGCCAGACCAAAACAAGTTCTGAAAGCCATGAGGAGCTATGAATAAAAACTGGATGTATACAAAAAGGCTCTATAGGATTGAATGAGTTAACTCTCTTTCTTTTGAAACATCGTATGAGACATCCATACAGCCAAATTATTTAAGTAGAAATTCTTTCCAAAATGGCAAAATGAGTTGGTTTTGGTAGGAATGCCAGACGGTAAACCTTTGTTAGTAAATATTACATGAAATGAAAAGATGCCTTTAAGATGGACTTTTCCTTATGTATTGCCTCTACCTGTGTACACTGAAATGTACTGTAATAAGAGTATGGGGGAAGTAAGTGTCTGGCTCGCCATTTATGATCCTATGACCTGTTTTATAGTATGTCTGCCAGCACAGAGGCTGAAATTCTATCCATAAAAAGTTGTTACATGCACTACACTATGTTTTAATTTTAGTATGTTTGGCATTATAGCCTCAATGCTTTCAGACATACTAGTCAAAAACAGGGCTGCATGTCCATCAGATGGTATTCAGTACACACCACAGTGAAATGAATGGAGCTGTAAGCAATACCATCAGTGCTAGCTGCTGTACAAAGGAATGGTAGTCATGAGCTGTGGATGCAGGAAGCTAGTCTACACACATTAGGGTGGCAAGGTGCACCCTAAAGCTGAGCATTTCTGGTAAGGTGAACTGGGGGATGAAGCACTGTGGTCACAATACAACAGACTGTAATTCCTGGGAATAAAAAAACATAGTTGGTGCCCTGGCATTAAATTGCTTTGTAAAACCACACAGTATAACAGAATATGTTCTCTGGATGTGCATTGTACAACAAGCATTTTAGGGACAAACTAACAGTAAAATAGTCTGGCTCTTTGGTGCCATAGATGGATTCCTGACTGAGTCCCAGGTTATCAAGATTCAGCTAGAGGCCCCAGCACTGGAGGATTCAGGCAGGGAAGGGGAGGAGTGAAGGGGTATGGGATGCTCAGCTTTTTTATGCAGGAGGGGGTGGTTGCATGTTCTTGGGGCATTCTGTGAAGTGCTAACTTCCTGGTGAAGACTGGGAAGTTCACCGTTCATGGCTCAAGGGGTAGGGCAGGGATACCTGGAGGGAACTCCCCTTTTGTAAGTGACAGGATTTCCTTCACTGTCATTCAGCTGCACACCCCTTCCATATTCCTCACATGATGCGTGTTCTATGTTCTGGGGAAACTCAAAGGAGAAAACCTTGAGCCACCCAAATGGCTATTTGAATGATGGCCTGTCCTAGACAACACAAGCCATGGTGATGGGGAACAAATTAGCTTATTAGCCATAGAGGGGGCTGATGACTGACAGACAGTGAGGGCAAAGTACATAGAAAAGCAATAAAATAGAGAACAGAGTAGAGCAGTAGTGTGCTCATTGATATACATGTGTATCCTATTTAGCCAAGAGAATGCTTACAAACCTAAAATATGGCTGCTTATGGAGACACCAGTACAAGGACGTCTGAAAGTAACTTGCCAAACTACCTGGCTGGTCACACATTGCAGTGTCATTAGCATCAATTTGGATGCCTATAAAATGTGGTCTTTCCCACAAAAGTGCATATAATACTCAATAAGCTTGTCTACGAATTGGAAATCACCGATAAGGCTGACAGAGATTGTCTCTAAGTACATTTGTCAGGTGCATGTGTAAATGTTGAAAGGCTTTGGAACACTCACAATTTATTGTGCCCTTTGTTACTGTGCAGACATGCCAGTTATGGCCAGGGGTTGTGAGTGTACATTATTGTGCACTTTGTGCCCCAGCACATACATGAGACACACTGATGTCCCCTTGCTGCCATTTGCCATGTAACACCTTTAGTGGGTGCACAACTTAAGAAGTGATGTAAGTCCTGTATGACCCACAGGGCTGTTCGGCAAAATATTTTCAGCCACTTTATCAGTGACAGTATCATAGACACAAGCATGTCATGCAGCTGGGATCTTTACCGTAGGATAGGAAGCACAGTATCACAGCACCATTTACCCTATATCTAAGGAACACACAAAATATTGAGCTTTTATGCTGCAGGTGCCTACAGCTCCCATGCTGGTGAATAGTTTTAAGACACAGCATAAAGGGAGAGAAACACATGCAGGGTGGTCTATTGTGATTAGGTTGGAATAGAGCGGTGAGAATTAAAATTCAGGAAGTTTTAAAGGTGTGTTTACCACAATCTTTATAATCATGAAGTTCCAGAATCTGAATTGTCTGAGCATCTGAATAAAACAGAATCTCTAGGAAATAGCAGTTTAGGCCAGACTACTCATTTACAACAGCTTGTATTTCCTTCTTGAGTTTATTACCTATAAACTGTCAGTTTGCTTTATTAAGTGTTCCATACTTAGAATCCATTTTAATTTTGCTTGTATAAAAGATATCATAAAAACTATAATTGAATCATTGTGGTGAATGGAAATTACATTAACAATCAAGGTTATAATTCGCAGGATTTCAGCCCATGAAAATGGAAATTGAATTTCATTCTTTAACAAATGTAAATAAGTGTCACTAGTCATATCTATGTTACTATGTTAATATGTAAAATAAATTAATATCCTGCTTATCTCATTAAAAGAACTTATCAACATTCTGCATCACCATTCTCAAGATTCTAAGAACTAATTTAAATATTTTTCATTTACACCACCATTCTGCCTTTTTCAAGGTTGATTAACTGAAAATCTAAAACAAATATAGTTAAACAGTAAGCTTCACATTTTGCAGCTCACAATTGTCTATGAAATAGATTTTTTCAATTATAGGTACAATTTAAGGATATATAAAATCATAACATGGAAAAACAAGACAGTTATTTTATTGATAAGAAAATGCAAGTAACTAGAAAACAAGACATAAGAATACAAAAGCTTTTCAACAGCCAGGTATCTCTAACATGCTTGGTGTTTGCTCTTTATTTACTTTCTGTATCGTCATTAATGAGCAAAACGGCAGAAACTCTTACTCCCCACATTTCAATTATGAACACATTTAATACAAATGTGACTGCAGCGTAATGTGTAACTTGTTGTTCAGAACACAGTTATCTAAAAAAAGAAAAACATGTAAAAGATCTAGAAGTAAAAAAATGTTGTTGTTTATCTTTCGGCTTTTCCCGGTTAGGGGTCGCTACAGCGGAACTCCGGTCCACTAATGATTGGCAGTAGATTTTTACGTACCGAGTTGCCAGCCCTGATGCACAACCTTCAACGAAGGTACGCCCATTCATGCATGTCTCCACACAGAAGATGCTTTAGCTGAGAATAGAACAGGACGTCTTACTGTGAGGCGACAATGCTAGCGCAGCACCACCACCGCAGTGTTTGTTTGTTAAATGGGTAAGTGAACTGATCTTTCATACTCTGTTTATAGCCATAGCCCAGGTCATAAGGGCAAGAATGAATAGACTATATATGTATCATTTTGAAAATAGTCAACTATCCAACATGTTTTGAGGAAAATTGAATAACACCCAGAGAACCCCATATAAACACATGCAAAATTCACAAATGCAGTGACTAGAGGTTAGGAATGAAACTTTCCCTCTGGCACTGTGGTATAAAGGTCTTAACCAGTGAGTTATTGTGTTTCCTGAGAGGGCTGTCATATTTTTAACAAAAAAGATTTTCAGAGATCTCCAGCTTGCAAAGAAAGGAATATTTATGGCACAGCTGACCCAAATACAATAAGTGGTACAAGTGACTCATCCTGGGGGGATGGAGGTGGTTCTGGCTCACAACAGGTGCCACCTAGCAAGTGATAATGTTTAATCTGACTAGGTATTACCCTTTGTAGAGTCTGAGCTAAGTGGGCACTTGTTGCCAAGTCTAATTGCACCGCTATGCCAAATGTAATTCAGTGTACCCTCAGAGGCAGCTAATAGCATAGACTAATAAAGCTATGGGGGGGGTTGTTTCTCCACTGGAGACACAGTAAAGGCTACCCTGCAGGCCCAGGAAGCTAGTCCACTCCCTACTACCCATGTCGCATTACTGAATGCTCTGGCCAATTCAGATTCCCAGGCAGTAATGAATGGGCAGTAGGTGACTCAGTTAACCTGAGGATGCATGTCTCCCATCTCTGTGGAATGAATGGCTGAGTGAGTGAAGGTATATTTCAGGCAGGACCAGGGAGTATAAAGAAAACTGATTTTTCAGAGGTCAACAGCACCCTTCCAGTACGTTTTTTGCCCCTATGTTAAATATAAAAATACCCACTGTTCTGAAATGTGACATTCCTGGAATTCCTAATCCTATAACAGTGGTAACTGTATCTTATCACTGTTTCTCCATTCACCCACAAATATCATTTACCCCCTGTCGAAGTCCAGCCATATCAGCTTCTGCTCACACTTGTCAGATACATGCACCATTATTATATAATGTTCTAAATAATAATAAACAATAAATATTTTTCCATTCACAAGAGGTTCCAAGCTTCTGTCCCCATTCCAGTTTATGGAATTTTCTGTTCATAAAGTTTCTTAGATTTCAAAGATTAACTGCTAAGCCACAGTATGTTAACCATAGTAGGTATGTCCAAAAAATGCCACAGAAGAAACACTAAAGCTAAACTTAGAGATGAGAAGAAGATGGGGGGTGTAGGGTAGTGTTAATTTGGTTAATAGGTACCAGATATTTTCTGCTAAGATTATGGTAGAAGGAAATGAAATATGGACTACATGGAGAAAGTGGAGGAAAAGAGAAGCTGAGAAGGAATAGAGTAGGCTGAGATGTGATAATGTTTAATCTGGCATAATTAAAAGTTTGTAGCCAATATATTCTATTTCCACACTCACACAACAGTGGAAAAAGTGAATAACCCAATGATCACTGAATGGTGTCTTTCACCAATATAGCATATGAGGCTTTGTCCATTGGACAACTCACTGTTGAACACTCCTTCAGTTCTCAAAAGTATTTGATTTGCACTGACAGTAAATGAAAGAAACACCACTGAGCAGTCATTGTGTTGCAGAGTTCATTTCCTTGAGGGCTTGGGGGCCACTGACTTCACCCACATTGCTATCAAGACCTCACCAGCTCCATACCAACTAGAATGGATTCTACTCCATCAACTGCCAGGTGATATGCAAAGCACAGGGAATGATATACAGTATGTCGGTGTGCCACCCTGGTAGTTCCTTTGATTCCCACATCCTGTGCACATGCAAGCTATACCCAGTAGTTCATGCAAAGTGATTTTCCACTGGGTCATCTAGCTGGTAAGTGCACACACTGCCACCCACAGAGCTGAGATGCAGTAAGTCACACATAATGGTATCCACTGTTGTGTGTTGCAGGTGATTCTGGATATGCCTTAGAACCATGGCTGATAATTCCAATCTGCAGCCCCAGACTGTGGAAGAGATGCAGTATAATATCGCACTGTCACAGAAATGCATTATTATTGCATGCGTGTTCGGACTGCCGAAGGCCTGCTTCGGCTACTTGGCTAAATCTAGTGGCACACTGTATTATATTACAGAGACATGTAGCTAGGTATTTGTGTTCTTTACCATTCTGTGCAACATGGTGCTATGAAATAAGTTCCAACATGGAGAGACTCCATTACTTCCTAACATTCCTGTGGTAGCAGATAGGAGCTGGATGAGAAGTCATCAGAGAAACCGGCTGCAGCAGGGCTGCATGCAAAGCAGAAGCAGGCACAATACAGTCTCAAAACAATGGCATTGGGTCCACAATTATGGGCAATGGCAAAATAAGCACAAAAGAAAACTGATGCATGAATAACAGAATCAAGCTATGCATTACAACTGCAATAACTAGACATGTATACCCATGCAGGCCAGAGTAGTGAGCAGAACACAATCATCATTTGCACAGGTGAAATGGGGGGGGGCAGAGTGACAGGGTCCAGCAACATTAACATAGGTAGAAGTGTTATGGGTGGTGGATGCAGTAGCCAGGTAAGCAGCTAGGTGGTTGAGGGAGTTATTCATCACAACATCCAGAGATGCTGTGGAGCTTCCATGGGTGTTAGACTGGTTGGGTGTACTATGAGGTCCTTCACTGCCAGGACTGGAGGCATCCTGCTTCCTGTCTAAGGGATGGTATACCACATCAGGATTGTATTCAGGGATACTGTTGTAGCCTCCATGTTATGCTCCAGTAAAATGTTGGCATAACAAAGTCCATAAATAGGCACAGGTAGGTGTTGCACGTGCAGGACCATGATTGGCTTGTCTGTTATGATATGGACACAGTGAAGCAGGAAATGTGTTGGCTATGTTTAAAGGAGTCTCCATGTCCAAGAGAGGATGTAGACATGGACAGTATTAACAGTGAAGCTATCTCCAGTGTGATCAGACAATGTGCATCTGTTCTCTTGCATGGCCACTGTGGCCAGTCACCATCACCATGGATGCGCCAGTGGATAGCATTTGGCTCACCCTTACCCTCAACAGTAGTATCTGCTGCAGATTCCTGTTGACTATATCACTCTGTGTGCCCTGCACAATGTTCTGCAGTTGTTGCATTCCTCACATAGGCCAAACAGTGCACTTAACATCTTTGGCATGGCGTGAGCAGTGTCCATCTATGCCTGTATGACTAATCTGCTCATCTGTTAGCAATGGTCATCTCTTCTCCCCACCACTGTGCTGGCTGTATGCACCACAGATGCAGTGTGGCCCTTTGATGCCATCTGTAGTGGTGACACCTCTGTAGTATGGGTGTGGATGAAATGGACTAACTGACTTATGATGCACATAGGTTATACCAGAAGTTCATCCTGTCTTATCACCATCCCCTCAGTTGTGAGTAATATGAGTGGGGCACTGTATCCTCTGACTATGCCAGGTTTGTGTTGCTATTATTTTCAGCCAGTGATGACCTGCTGACATCAGGCATTTTCTGATATGCTGTGCTGGATCCTGTACAAGTGGCACCTGTGACTGCATACAGATAATATACCTGTGTCAATGTTAAATCATATCTGTGACTTCTACAACCATATGGAACACAGATTTCTGCATGTCAATCTTATGCATAGCCTAAGCACACATATGTACCTTGTAGTGCAAGTTGCTGATGCTGCCTTCTCAATGTCCGTGGATGACAGATATCCATATCTGCTTGGCTGAGTAAACCACTCACAGTTGTGAGTCAGTGTCTTACAGTACTGGCACATGCTGCTACTAACCTGTTGTAACATATCAGTGATCGTATGATACACCTGTACCAGTCCCTGACACACCTAGTTAAAGAAGGTCTGGTTGCTTTAACTTTCTGAAGGATTTATATGCTGTGTGTGTGTGTGTGTGTGTGGGGGGGGGGGGACTGCAGCAGTAACTCCATCTCCCGTGTGGGGAATTTTTCCAGCCATTGCCATTCCTTCAGTCACCTGATGTGTATACCTTTGGTTTACATGTGTGTGTGTGTGGGGGGGGGTGTCCAAGTGTGTATGCATGATGTCTATACCTTATAGTGGCCACAGCCATGTCTGCTGCTATAGAGTAACCATCCTGACCTTGTACCATAGTGTGGCAGCTGTGGGCATATTAGCCAGGATTGCTTGTCACTGGACCTGTTCAATTAATCCAGTCTGTACATATACTGCAGGACTGCAAACTGTCCTGCCTTTTGTCCTGTGCCCTGTCAGATTGAATAACCATCCTCTCATTCCCCTGTCATGCCCTGTACTGCGTCACCCTCACATATTCCACTATTACAGTGCCTGCTGCTTTCATGCATCCCTGCGGGGTCACTGCCATATGCTGACAGTTTGTCCGCATGACAGTATACTCTAATATCTACTTATATTCTGATCTTCTAGGCTGCTTGTCACAATGCAGTCTCCTGAAAAATGGAGAACAGTTTTTATCATTCTAAAGCAGGACTCATAATGTTGTAATTATTCTAATGATGTGATATTCAGTGATTTTCTCAGATGAGCACCTACAACATCATGTGTTATTAATGTTAGTCTGTGCCATGATGCCTGTGTCTGTATGAGTGGTCATTATGATGTGTGTGGACGCTACTTTGAAGCCTGGCCACACTACTGTTACTTTGGATTGTACTACTGACCTTGGGTGATGCACTACAGTTAATGGGCACTGCTTCCCATTGGTGCATGTCATATGTCATCAACCATGTGGGAACTTGGCATAATGGTTAAGGTATTTACCTTACAGACACAAAGTGTGGGCTTTGATCCTCACATAAGGTAATTGGCTTGGCTTAAAATAGCCCATAAACACTGTATTGCAAGTATAATGCTGTACTTTAGGCACATCACCTGTGGCTATAATTGATTTCTGCTGTCAGGCATATGCTGTGTTCATTACTGTCTGTTTTATGTTTTCCACTGCCTCTGGAGATAGAAGAGAATAGAACTGCCTGTCAGAGGAGGTGAGACAGGTTCTCCAGGTGAGTAGCTAAGCATACTGTATTGCTGGCAGTAATGTACTATTTTAATAACCTGTAACACATACTATTTCAATAAACAGTAACACATACATTACTACTCTGTTCCATTTCTGCCTCTTTTTCCTTTTTTATTTGCTTTGTTTTTCTCCATTTAATTTTTTTTCTGCAGGATCAGCCATGATGCAGGCAGTGGTAAGGCAGCAGCCACTGCGCCTACCATCAGTTTCCCGCTAGTTCCCAGGGCTGCTTCTTTGCAGGATAATGAAGGTCACTTTGTATTAGATGACCTAGAGGGCTTGGTTATGGCCTCTGTTATACCCTCTCAGGAGGGGGAATGAAGATCCTAACCTGACAGTAGTGCAGGGGGGCCCTCCTAGTTCACATTCAGTAGGATGTGCAGTAGCTGCTGAGGATTAACGTGGACCAAAGGCTGCATGCTCACTGTGGCACCCATGAGCATCCTCATACTGCTGATAGCGTTGTGCAATGGCCAGGACTTGACAATTGGGTCAACAAAGGAGAAATCTGCCCATGAGGTCAGCCACAGAGGTGAATAACATTTGGGTAGGTTCCACTCTGGGCTAGTTTAGCAGGCCCTAAACACCCCTACCTATCCTACATCATTGGGTTTCCCATCCCTTTGTGTCACTCTTCATTTCCAGTTTGTAGCCCTGTCCTTTCCTTCACCAGTTGTCTACCCTCTTATCAGTCTGGGTGTCTTCATTGCCCCACCTCTTATGTATCACTTCTTCTTCTATCAGTCTTTGTCTGTGTTATATGTGTGTTTGTCTGCCTGTGCCTCCTTCTGCATACCCTCCATTCTATCTGCACTTTCTCCTTGATACCTTATCCCTCTACACTTCTTAAAAAAAATAAAATTGAGCACCAGTAGCAACACAAAAAATGTCCCCCCCCCCCGCACCACCAGTATGCCCTTCTTGTTGACCTTCTGTATGTTCCTCTACTTCCTGTTCCCCATTTCCTCACCATTTATATGATAAGATGACATGGCACTTTGTTAGATGCCCTTATGTGAGCTGCCCAAAATGCCTGTGTAGAGGTATGCGGTTCATTGAGTGTACACATGAAGACACACAGTGTCAGGCGCACCACATGCTTGATGCTTTCTTTTGGGTCACATGATTCCCAACCAACAGCAAAATGGTTACTGTCATTATTGCTGCAGTGCTGGTACTCATGCATGCCTAATCCCATCAGGCTAGGTCATGCTAACTTTATTGTGCTACTTCCTGTTGTGCAGTCAGGCTAGGTCATGTTAACTTTATTGTGCTACTTCCTGTTGTGCAGTCACGATATGCTTTTTTTTCTTATAATCCTGTTAGGTCTTCTCATTCCAGTAGAAAGTGTTCTTATAGTTCAACATAGCAATCCCCCCAAATATTAATGTTTGCATAGTATGTTAAAGAAAAAAAAATTCTTCTACTAAAACTGAACAAATGTATGAATCCTTTTATTCTTCAGTAAACTTTTTATATCCTGAATGTAGCCACAGGTAAAATAAAAACAGAATGCATAATTTAGGCAGGGATAATTCATACACAAATGGAAATTACCAAAATCCTTCACATAGCTGGGGAAACCTAAAATAAAACAGTGTCAGTGGCACAACAGGTACTATGTTCACCTTTGGTGCTGGAAGACCAGAACGATGTTGGTTCTATCCATACTCCAGGAAAATGGATTGTTGACAGTGCAGTACAGCATTAGGTGGGTGCTGCATTCCTGACAGTGCCATCCTTTGGATGAGATATTAAATCAATGCCTCATTTGCTTGAGTTGGTAGCAGCTCCAGTGGATGTAAAATATCCCATGGTATCAGTGACATGCCTGCACTGGCCCAGTAATCAAGGAGTCTCAATTCTCACCACTGGCAACAGCTAGACACACTGGGAGGATGACAAGTACAAACACAGTAAAGTGCAATTTCCCTTAAGAGAGCACAGAGATCATAGTCAGTCTGGGGCTGATTTCTCCCTCTCTCCTCAGATCCCCAATAAGACTCCTCACTGGCACAGCTATAGGGTTGAGATCTCAGCTAAGGGGCCAAGCTAAGACCTCCAGCACCCTCTCTGTCCAACCAGTGCTTCATGTCCCTGCCCAAGTAGCTGACACACACACTTTGAGATTTCATTGAGATACACACACGCGCACACACACACACACACACACACACACACACACACACACACACACACACACACACACACACACACATGGGGAAGGCTGGCACTGGTTTACTAGCTATGCCCTGTTTTGCCCAGGCTATAAGTTAGTTCCAGCTGTCACCAGCCACACTTATCAGCTATTATAAGGCCCTTACAAAGGATGTCCAATCCTACTGTGTAATGTTACTATTAATCCAAATGGTAGTCTGACCAAGTGGCTTGTACAGTGCTACCAAATACATATGCAAGTACTCAAGGAGCTTAAATATGTCTCACAAATATCAGCCACAAAGATAGGTTTAAATATATTTAATAATAAATAATAAAAGAACAAGACTATACTCAATTAATCAACACAGTAACTTCAGAGTTCAAAATTACAGGAAATAGTTTAAAACAACATTGCAGGACAGTCTCAAATAAATACAGAAAACATCTAAACTAATCTTTACTATATTCCTAACTATATCTAAAAGAAATTACTGAACCCTAGTTACTTACTATTAGCAAGGCAAGTGCAAATGGTGATGATGAATGGATGTTCTTGCTAGGTCCAAGACAAAATACAAAATGCACAGTTTCTCTCTGAGAGAGTTCTTAAATCAGTATCACATTTTACTGCTGGGTTAGCCTGGATGACATCACTTTTTATCACATGACTTCAGTTCCCAGGCTAAAACAGAAACTAATAGAAGTTAACATTTCTGTGTTAAAAATACATATCTCTCAATTTTTTGCCAGATCTTGGAAGTTGTAAAACAATAAAATATTTTATATTGTAAACCTAGTAATTACTTTCCTTTCAAGACAACAGAAAAATGTCTAGCTCTAGACATTGTGTCTGCTATTGAACTGAAACTGAGAGATAACATCTTTTGTTTATGGCTCAGCTATAAAGTAACTTAACCTCAACTATTCTTAAGTTTTGTGAGTTAATCTTCTATGTTCCAGCAGGGCATGCTGTGGTTAAATTCTTGAAGCTCAGTACATAACATACACTACTGTGTAAATCATATCGATATTCACAAATAACATAGAACTATTTACAAAATTCCAGATAGCTGGGCTGGCAGCATGGCATCCCCCCATCCAGAAAACTCAAGCTAGTTTTTAAAGTGACCCCTGAGAAACATTGTTTGAGAGGGTTGAGCCTATCTGGGAATACCTTACCGCATTCCCTGTCTTGAGAGCCCATCTGCATTGGCATTGTTAACCCCATTGTGGTGCTGCACTATCATATCATATGCTTGCAACCCTAGGCTCCACCTTAGTAACTTGGCATTTTGCTGGCTGGCTCGATGTAGACAGGTTAAGGGATTGTAGTCTGTAACTACAGAGAATTTCCTTCCTTACAGATAAGGCTGAAGTTTCTTCAGTGCCCACACTATGGCTAGGCATTCCTTTTCTACAGCTGCATAGCATTCCTCCATGAGTTGGAACCTATGACTCAGATATACCACTGAGTGCTCTTCTCCCTCTGAGGAAACGTGGTTAAGTACAGCCCCCACCCCATGGTTTGAAGCATCCATCTGCACAACAAATACTTTGCTGTAATCTGGACTGGCTAATACAGGGGGTCCTCCCAAAGCTCCTTTAAGCTTCTGGAATGGCTGCTTACATGCTGGGGTCCACACTACCTTATCTGGCTTGTTTTTCCTTGTCAGGTCTGTGAGGGGAGAAGATATGGTGCTATAATTGGGGACAAACTTTCTGTAGTGACTGCTGTCCCTAAGAATGCCCTCACCTGCTTTTTGGTAACAGGGGCAGGCCATACCTGAATGGCTTCCACTTTGGCAGATTCTGGCCTGATCCTACCACTCTCCACTCTATGTCCCAGGTAGAAGACTTCTGCCATACCCACCTGACATTTGCTGGGCTTAATGGTCAACGCAGCCCTCTGTAGTCTGCCCAGCACCTCCCTGACATGCTGAAGGTGATCTTGCCAGGAATGGCTGTTGATGGCAATATCATCTAGGTAAGCAAGGCAGAATCTCCTGCTTTTGTTAGGATATGATCTACCAGCCTCTGGAAAGTCACTGGAGCATGTTTCATCCCAAAGGACATCTTTGTGAACTCATACAAGCCAAACGGACTCACAAAAGCTGACCTCTCTCTGGCACTGGGAGTCAAAGGTATCTGTCAGTAACCCTTAGTAAGATCAATAGTGGTAAGGTACTTAGCCCCACCCAGCTGCTCTAGGGCCTTATCTGTCCTAGGGAAGGGATAAGCATCTGACTCTGTGTGACTATATAATTTCCTGTAGTCCACACATAACATGGTGCTGCCATTCTTCTTCTTTGGTGCTAGCACCACTGGGGAGGCCCAGGGACTGCTGGACTCCAGGATCACCCCTAGTTCCAACACTTCCTGTATCTCCTCCCTCAGAGTCTGTTTGACTCTCTCAGGCACCCTATATGGGGCCTGCTTAATAGGCCTTTGGGGTCCTGTATCTACATGGTGCTGCACTAGGTGGGTGCACCCTGGTTTCCCAGCGAACATGTCCCCAAACTCCTGTAACAATACTCAGACTTCTCGAACCTGGGTAGGGAATAGCTGCTTGGACATTGCTACCCTTCCACTGAGGTGTCAGTTTGAGTCTCACTGAGGAGATCAGTCACCAGATCCCCCTCAGACTCCTCCTGCCATCCACTACAAATGCTCAGCACAAAGGCCTCCCTATCATGGTAAGGTTTCATCATGTTAACATGGTACAATTTGTGCCCCTGCCTCATACCTAGCAGTTCTACCATGTAGTTAGCATCAGTGACATTCCTTACCACTTTGTAGGGTCCCTTCCAAACTGCCTGCAGCTTGTTGTGTCTGACAGGAATGAGAACAATTATCTGCTTCCCTACAGCATACTCTCTAGCTCAAGCATTCCTGTCATACCAGACATTTGTCTGCTGTTGGGCTTCTGCCAGCTTCTCCTGGGCCAAGCCCATGAGTTCCCTGAGCCTTGTCCTGAGGTTTAGGACATATGCCACAACAGACTCCTTGTGAGATTCACACTCACCCTCCCACTCATCTTGAATCAAATCTAGAGGTCCCCTCAACATATGCCCATAAATCAACTCAAAGGGTGAAAAACCTGTGGATTCCTGGGACACCTCTCTGTAAGCAAACAACAGATGATGCAAATATTTGTCCCAATCCCTCTTAAACTGGTCTGTAAATGCCCGTAGCATGGGCTTGATTGTAGAGTTTAACCTTTGAGCAAGACCATTAGTCTGGGGATGGTAGGAGGTGTTCTTTAGGTGCTTCACCCCATAGTACTTCCACAGACAAGCCAGCAGGTCAGACATGAAATTGGCACCTCTGTCAGTCAGTATTTCTTTTGGAAAACCTACCCTGCTAAAAATCTCTAACAAAGCATTTGCCACCTTTTCTTCCTCAATGCAGGACAGAGACCACTGCTTCAGGGTATGTGGTAGCATAATCTACTACCACTAAAATATACTTTTTCCCTGTGGAACTCGGGGTACTCAGAGGCCCCACAATATCCATAGCTACCCTCTGAAATGGCTCCTTAGTCACAGGCAAAGGCATCAATGGATCTTTCACCTTGTCTCCTGCCTTGCCTACCTTTTGGCACTGCTCACAGGTCCTACAGTACCCTGTTATATCTCTGGAAGTCCCAGGCTAATAAAAGTTCTGTATAATATGTCTCATTGTACGTTTTATGCCCATATGACCTGCAAAGGGAGTGTCATGGGCTATGGCTAGAACTGCCAGATGGTAGGCTCTGGGAACTACAAACTGCTGTATTCTCTCACCCTATACCCCTCCCTCCGGGGTCCACCCTCTATACAGTAACCCTTTGTCCCAGTATACAAATTCCCCCTTCCCTTGAAAATTAGGTGTCTCACTAGCTACCTCCCTTAGGCTTTGTAAAGTAGGGGCTGAGAAGTGAGCCTGTCTCAACTCTCTCTTTGTAACCTTTCCCAGGTCCTCTTCCACAGGAAGTCTGGTATCCTCTGACAGCGGTGCCTCACTGTAAGCCTGGGTATTACTTCTCACTTCCGCCCTTGCAGTCACTCTGTCTTTCAGTCCTTCAGTCTCACTGCCACAGGGTAACTCCCTCCCTGAAATAATCACCTCACCAGTACTGGCTGCAAGTGTACGATTTGTCTGGATCTCCCCCAGGCTACCAGACTCACATGCTTGTCTCCACGCCTGACTGCATGAACACATGGTACTACATTATCAAAACCATTCCCTATCAGGATATCTGCAGGGATATCTTCAAACACACCTACTTGCGGGATTCCTTTTCCACCCTCCCAGTCAAGGTGAAATGTAGTCAAAGGTATTTGAAATGGAGTCCTTCCTAAAGGTCTGACTGGAGTAGACTGCCCAAGCAAGTAGTGCTCCTCTGTAACCATTGCAGGCTTCACAATGGTTAGGTCAGAGGCTGCCTCTCTCTTAGCAGTGGCCTCTTTCCCATCCACTAAGATAGGCTATAACCTCTTATGGTTGTTTGGTACCTTGTTGTCTCAAGACAACTTACTTCTGGTATTTTGTCATTCCCACTTACTGGCTCTTCTACCTTTTGTTCCCCACCTTGCCTCCGTGGACATCTATATGCTACATGGCCCCACTGGTTGCATTTAAAATATTTAACCCTTGTTCCTGGACATGTACCTGGACTAGTGGCTTCCCCTGCTACTGGCAGACCTGTTGGGGCAGTCTGGGCTGCCCACCATGGGTTCCCTTAGACCTATGAGCAACACTGAGTGTCTCTTTCCTGTGCGGTGATGCCCTGCTTGTTAGGTATAGGTTTCCCTTCTTCCCAATCTCATCTGTAGTATTGCATTGTCTATCAGCTAACCAGATTCTCATGTCCTTGGGCAAAGTGCTAAGGACTTGTTCCCTCACCAAAAGGTCTGCCAGCCATTCAAAAGTGGTGACCTGACATCCAGTCACCCACCTATGAAAGTAAGTGCTTAGTTCAGCAACATATTCACACACACTTTCATCTGCCTTGCGTCTATGCTCACGAAAATTTTTCTTGTAAGCTTCAGGTATCAACTTACAATATTCTAAAAGACAGTTCTTTACAATATTGTAATGTAAGTAATCAGTATCAGACAATTTAGAAATAGCAGTTACAGCTTTACCAAGCAGTAAGGGTGTCAAGAACCGTACCTTAGTCAACATTATACTGTTTCCATATCCTGTCAAACATATGAATGAAACTATCAAAATTATCCCCCTCTGTAAATTGTGGAAGAAATGTACTGACCTTTGTTGCTTCTGGGGTATGGTTACTCCCTTCCCCATTACCTCCATGACTCTAGTGAAGAGTCAGCATCTCCTTTACCTTTTACCTCTGCCTCTCCTTCTCCTCAGTGTCTAGACGTCTCAGTTTCTCATTTTCTTCAGCCTCAAGACGTCTCAGTTTGTCATTTTCCTCAGCCTCTAGACATCTTAGTCTCTCTGCTACTTCTGTTTCCAAACACTTGCCTCCAGCTCAAGTCTGTTTTACTCCAGATGGATTTTTAAGTCCTCTGTGAAAAGGTTGAGCTGCCCATTTTTGAGAGTGGTACATCTCCAAGGCCAGCCTGGTGTCCTCCTGATCGCTGGTCTGTGATGCAGCTGTGCCCAAAGCTACAATCATGTCTGGCTTAGTCACATTGGCATGCACCAGTCCTTTAGCCTGGCACATCTCAGCCAAGTGGCTCTTTGTCAGCTTGCCATACTTATCTGCTGATGTGCTTGCCTGCTCTCCCTGACTAACTAAGCAAACAAAAAAAATAAAACAATTGTGATGTGAAACTCTGAATTCTCACTGTGTGGCTGATTGAGAGTACAAACACCTTCAGTGACAACTATATGCAGGCTACATGAATTCAATATACACACCACTACAAGCCAATTAATATGTGATGTGGCTATCTCACCACTGTCAACCAATTAATATGTGATGTGGATATCCCACCACTGCCAGACAATTAATATGTGATGCCCCTGCACTACCCCAGTAATCAAGGAGCCTCACATCTCACCACTGGCAACAGCTAGGGAGCATGCACACTGGGAGGTTGACACACTAAAGTGCAATTTCTCTTAAGAGCGCACAGAGATCACAGTCAGTCTGGCGCTGGTTTCTCCTCTCTCTCCAGATTCCCAATAAGACTCCCCACTGGCATAGCTATAGGGTTGAGATCTCAGCCAAGTGGCCAAGCTAAGACCTCCAGCACCCTCTCTGTTCAACCAGTGCTTCGTGTCCCTGCCTAAGTAGCTAACACACACACACACACACACACACACACACACACACACACACACACACACACACACACACACACACACACACACACACACACACACACACACACACACACACACACACACACACAGCACACACACACACACACACACACACACTTTGAGATTTGATTGATATACAAACACACACACACACACATGGGAAAGGCTGGCACAGGTTTACTAGCTATGCCCCCTTTTGCTCAGATTATGAGGTAGTTCCAGTTGCCGCCAGCCACCCTTATTAGCTACTATAAGGCCCTTACAAAGGGTGTCCAATCCTACTGTGTAATATTACTATTAATCCAAATGGTAGTCTGACCAAGCAAGGCTATTGGAGTGGCCATATGTCTCACAAATATCAGCCACAAAGATAGGTTTAAATATATTTAATAATAAATAATAAAAGAACAAGGCAATACTCGGGAAATCAACACAGTAACTTCAAAGTTCAAAATCACAGGAAATATTTTAAAACAACATTGCAGGACAGTCTCAAATAAATACAGAAAACATCTAAACTAATCTTCACTATATTCCTAACGATATCTAAAAGAAATTACTGTACCCTAGTTACTTACTGTTAGCAAGGCAAGTGCAGATGGTGATGATGAGTGGATGTCCTTGCTAGGTCCAAGACAAAATGCAAAAGGCACAGTCTCTCTCTGAGAGAGTTCTTAAATCAATATTACATTTTACTGCTGGGTTAGCCTGGATGACATCACTTTTTATCACTTGACTTCAGTTCCCAGGTAAATCAGAAACTAATAGAATTTAACATCTCTGTGTTAAAAATACATATCTCTCAGATATTTGCCAGATGTTTATGGATGTTGCAGTGGTGCAGTGGTAGCACTGTCGCCTCACAGCAAGAAATTCTCCAGTTCGATTCTTGGCTGGGGTGCCTTCTGTGCGGAGTCTGCATGTCCTCCCTGTGTTCGTGTGGGTTTCCTCCGGGAGCTCCGGTTTCCTGCCACGTTACAAAGACATGCGTCTGGAGCATTTCTCCCTGGGCCTCCGCTAAAAATTGGTTTGTTCCAAGTTGGACTTTCCCAGTTAACAAATGCTAAGTAAATAAATAATCTTGGAAGTCATAAAATACTTTATATTTTAAACCTAGTAATTACTTTTCTTTCAAGATAATAGAAAAACTTCTAGCTCTAAATATTGTGTCTGCTATTGAACTGAAACTGAGAGATAACACTTTTGTTTATGGCCCAGCTATAAATAACTTAACCTCTACTATTCTTAAGTTTTGCAAATTAATCTTCTATGTTCCAGCAGGGTATGCTATGGTTGCATTCTTGAAGCTCAGTACATAACATACACTTCTGTATAAATCATATCAATATTCACAAATGATATAGAATTATTTACAAAATTCCAGATAGCTGGGCTGGCAGCATGACAGTACCTATCAAAAAGAGTAGGGAAGTTCCCTGATAGCCTGGCCAAATTTCTTCTAGCAATATAAATACCACTTTGGATCTCCCCTGAAAAGAAGCCACAAAGGCTAAATAAAATGCTTTTTTGCCATACCCTGAAAAGAGTCCACTAGCCTAGTGGGGCTAATGTGGTCAACAAAGGCTAATTAAAATGCTTTTTTGCCATACCCTGAAAAGAGGCCATAGCCTAGTGGGACTAATGTGGTCAACAAAGGCTAAATAAAATGCTGTTTTGCAATACATAAAGGCATATAACATTAATATGAATCAAGCAAAGCACTTTCATATAAAAATCTTCACCAGCATAAACATCTACTTCAAAAAACTATTAAATCTGAAACACTTTTGTTAGAATGCAAGGTAACATCCCCGGTATTACAAAATAATGCATTCTTAAAACTGTAGTTATACCTTTAAGCAGCTGTACCTACTAAGTATAACTGAAGAGATTAAATTAATGCCTGCTAACCACAAGAAGGACAGAATGTGCTGCTAGGAATACACAGTTTACCCCTTCTACTTCATAATACGTAAAGCAACCTTATTCAAAGATGAGAAAGTTATAGCCTTATAATAACAAGGTTAACAAGTAAGAACCTCCACGTAACAAGCTCATCACAGCAAGGTACAAATGTGAAACTCATGCACAGCAAGGTACAAATGTGAAACTCATGCACAGCAAGGTACAAATGTGAAACTCATCACAGCAAGGTACAAATGTGAAACTCATGCACAGCAAGGTACAAATGTGAAACTCATGCACAGCAAGGTACAAATGTGAAACTCATCACAGCAAGGTACAAATGTGAAACTCATGCACAGCAAGGTACAAATGTGAAACTCATGCACAGCAAGGTACAAATGTGAAACTCATGCAAAGCAAGGTACAAATGTGAAACTCATCACAGCAAGGTACAAATGTGAAACTCATGCACAGCAAGGTACAAATGTGAAACTCATGCACAGCAAGGTACAAATGTGAAACTCATCACAGCAAGGTACAAATGTGAAACTCATGCACAGCAAGGTACAAATGTGAAACTCATGCACAGCAAGGTACAAATGTGAAACTCATGCACAGCAAGGTACAAATGTGAAACTCATCACAGCAAGGTACAAATGTGAAACTCATCACAGCAAGGTACAAATGTGAAACTCATGCACAGCAAGGTACAAATGTGAAACTCATGCACAGCAAGGTACAAATGTGAAACTCATGCTTAACAAGACTCAATGACAGTTGTAAATCCAGGAAAACAAAACAACTTTATCTAAGCAGGTTTTACTATGTATACTGTACGTATAGTGATCAATGTTAAAAGACTCCAAGCCAGAGTATCAAAATAAGCCAAGACCATAACAGAAGATGGGTATGAATCCTAAAAGTCACCTTGAAGATTTCCATCCTATTTCATAAGGAAAAAATGACAAAGACTACTATGCTGTCATATAGTTTGCCTCAGTCTTTTTTATTGCTTCGCAGTGAAGGATGGCAACGGCCTAAATTAGGCACAATGAAAAGAGACTTTTTAAATGTATCTCATGACCTGCCTTCATAATAAGATAAGTTTTAATGTTACTGTAATTATTTCTTCCGTCTCACATGCTGGTTAAATTTTTTGGCTTTTTAATGAGTTAAAGTGACTGAGAATATAAAGATAATTGTCTGGATTCATAAAGGTTACCACAAAGTGTACACTATGGGCAGGATTCATTAACAGTTATTTTCCGCTCTGCTATAGTGTATATCGCATTTCTATACACACAATATACTGGATGATTTTATATTCAATATACAGCTCTACACATGGTGTTGTGCTGCCAAACAAAGGTAAACAGCAGAGTATGAAAATTAAAACATTATCAACTGAATTATATACTAATGAACCAATCCAACATGGTGGAGCCATTCAGGAAGCTATCAAGCAATCATGTACACTTGGTGTAGCCCTTTGGCATGAACACCAAAACCTGCTGGAATACAGCCACCATCACACTTAGAAAAAAAAAAACAAGGTTGTGGGCCACTGCTGCTGTCTTAAATGTGTATGTGCAACAGGCTGAAATCTATGCTGCTGCTACTGCTGACAGAACTCATCCATGGTGAAGGAGGATATTCAGACCCCATGTAACATATGGACTGCATGATATTGAAACAGTAGAGTGATATAGCACTGGCAGACAACACTACAGGAACTCTGCAACCTATGCTGCCCCCATCTCAGACCCAGGGAAAATCAAGGAGAACCTATATCAGTTTAATCTATGGTATGTATTGCATTAAGGATATTAGCTGCTGGCACATTCCAGAGGCCCACAGGGGATATACTAGGGGTGTCACAGGCCTCTAGAATTTTCACCAATGTCTCAATACTATGCTAGAACATGCAAGAGAGTATATCTATTTTCCACTCACACCAGAGAGGACAGCAAGAACAATGTCGGAATTTTATTCTATAGCAAATTTCTCTGAAGTCTTGGGAGCCATGGACTGCAGTCACATAGAAATAAAAGCACCACCTGGTGAACAAGGAAGGACATATATCAACAGGACAGGGTTCTAATCAAGCAAATGTAATGCCCAAGGGATTGTCCTCAATGTCTGCGCAGGCACACCTTGCATCATTACACAGGGTTTGCTAGGGGTGATATTCCAAAGGCCATCTACTGGGTGATGCAGGTTATGCACTGGAACTGTGGCTCATGACACCCATCAGAAATGCACACACACCCACAGAAGAAGGATACAATGATGCCCACACTCAAACTTATAACATCATATGTTTGACATACTAAAGTCATGGTTCTACTGTCTAGACACATCAGGGGATGCCCTGCAGTATGATCCAGGCACCTGCACAAAAATTCGCACAATATCATCTTGAGGAAACAGCTGCAACAGAGACAGCAAGGCCCAAGGCTACACAGGCTACACATTATTGGACCACAGGCAAAGGCAGCACCTCCAGCACACATAGACAAGGATTATGAGGGAGAACATCCAGGTACAGAGGTAGCCGGCAGACATAGGCCTGCACAATATGCCCTTGCCCTGGCTAAGAGGCAAAGGGTAGCACACACATTCACCACCTAAGACTCAAAGGTTAGTGCACACACTCAGTAATTAAGAGGCAAATGATAGCACACACACTCACCAGCGAAGGAATACACAGAACAACTTAAGCACATGCAAATATTAAATGCCAGCCGATGAACACAGACTTTACTTACCCATGCAGTGTCTATGTGCAGATAGCATCAGACAGAGATAGCCCCAAAACACATGACTCACAACTGTAGTAATGTCAAGGTAAGTACAGAACCTTTATTATATGAACAAATGTGTAAGAAGATAAATTGCACAATGTTAGTCATAAATATACTCAATCAGAACCTGTGTGAGGTATCCACCAATGGCATTCTTGGCTTATAGGAGTGATATATGAAATATAGAGGTATGCATTGTACACAATAACTGGCATCAAGCCGCTCACTTACCCACTGTACACAAAACAGTCAACAGGACAATTGTATCAACAATTTCATAAGTAGGGCAATAAGAAGGAATGCAATATAACTGGTTTCAATGCATGAATTACAATACTAAATGAAAAAAAGCCTTTCAAAATGAGTACTTACAGAAACATCTGCAATCCTGTTATGTACTAAATATGCATATACTCAACATACTGAGAAAGACTTTCTTACCTATACACTCTGTGCAACAGACTTATATATGCAACCCTACGTCGCACCCAAATGATCAAAGGGCATGGCACAGTCATCATTATTTGCACTGGAGGGGTGCAGTAGGCCAAGGCTAACACCAAAGAAGTGAATGTGTGTGAGTAAGAAATGCAAAACATTCAGTACAGTAGGGCATACTGCAGGGCCACTAACAGGAAATATATCCCAATTAACATGAAGGTTTTCTTAGCTTGTTTGTGTGTGAGTCTGTATGGGCAGTTTTTGTGAAATCTGTGTTTGCATGAATATAATGAAGCTTTGTGCTAACACTGTATCCTGCCATGTCAGACAGGTCTGTGCCATGCTTGGTAGAGATGTCACTTCAGTGTAATCAATCCTGACCATGTGAACTGCCTCTAACAAGATTTTAACTGCCACTTCTTGTTCACAGTTCAAAATGGGGGTGCTTCCTGAATGTGAGTGTTGTCTGCTAGATGAGTTCTCTTCACAACTATGTCCAGAAACATGACCCCGTGGCCCACCATGTCTGGGTGTGGACACCTCAATTACTGATGGAGCAGTGGAAGTAGTACCACTACAGAAGCGGGATCTTGCACAACCAGGTTGGTTAACACCAGAGGATGATGCAACTCTACAGACATGTGGATACCGACCCTCCCCCTACAGATGTTCCATCACAGACACTGCCCGATCCAGTGTCTTTGATGGAAAAGACGGTGTCTCCGTGATGGAATGTCTGCTGACAGATGCTGTCCAATCCAGTGTGTTGCTTATCCTGTCAAATGAGTCACCCATACAGTCGAGGCAGTCATGCAGGTCAGCAATGCATAACATTTAGTACTCGCACAATCTCTTCCAAGGCCCTTGTGGAACATGCCTGTGCCTCTATAATGGCCCTATACATACATCTTGTGGCATGTAATGACACAACAACATCAGAATGAGGGCAAATAGTAGGCATTCCCCTGAGCACCTCTTGTAATCCTCCTATGTGGTGCCATGTCCTCACAATGGCTATGGGCAGACTCAACCAGCTCTGCAACTGGAGTAACCACATTACCCAGATCAACCGTGTCACCCTCAACCTGTCCTATATCTGAGGCCTGAGTGTAGTGGGTATGAGTAGGTATACTGACCGTGTCTGAAATAAGGCCATTGGATATGTAAGCCACAACCTCAGTGTCAGACTGAACCTCTGCAACATTGACTGTGCATCTATATCACCACCATCATCATCACTGGCTACCGATACTCTGACATCAGCTGGTATGAGTTCTATACTGCCACTGTCAGGATCATCTGTGATAATAAGCAACACACAAGAAGGAGATAATTAGTGACTAGAAATGATCCAAACTTGGTTCACACATGTTAAACAATTTCAGATGTTAAAGGAATATAATACTTTTTACTCTCTACTCAGAAGTACATCTAAGTAATGCTTATTTCTAATCAAAGAAAGTCTTTGCTTACCATCTGAAAGTGGCCTTTACATGGTAATTCTGATGTTCCCGAAAAAGAGGAAGGCAGTGGAAAGAAGGCTGATAAGCATCACATAGCAAATGACAAAACAACAAGAGAATAATGCTCTGCCTATCTTCCCCTTAAGAAATATATCAGAATCAATCAGACTGATCATCCCTCCTAACATAATCTCTGTTGGAGTCTTTCAACTTGTAAGGCACACATATCAATGTTTTCAAATGTAGAAGTAGTAACACATAAAGATGTCTAGAATAGTATTACATGCCTTATATCTATATATCTATATCTATATATCTATGTATCTATATATATATATATCAGGACTGTGTTGCCTGTGCACTTTCTTCTGCCCCGTTATGCTCTCTGAGCATGCTCTGAAGGGCAGTGGACTTCTGAGAGAAAAATCTCCCTTTGCATTTCCGTCCAAAAAAGCACTTCTAGCAGTGTTATTCTCCACTCGTGACGGAGCCTGCGTTACAGTTAATAGTCCAGAAGAAAAATTCATGCTGGTAACCACTTCAATTGCATTTCCATCATTGTTGTAATGAGATTTTTTATTTTGTTCTAGTCTACCATTGATGTTATCAGGAAACGCCACTAACGCCGGCTGTTCAGTTGTTTCTCTCCTCAGACTTGATGGTTCATCAGAGTTAGGAGGAACAGCCACTGATTGGATATCACGATGACTGACAGTCACCGGGGCTAGTGGGTTCATTCGCTCTCTCGGCCAAGCAAAAACGTGGTTATTTTCAAAATCTCTCTTGTCTCTTCGTAATTTCCTCATTTTGGTTTGTTGTAGTCTCTTTTCATATAAAGTAATATTTTCTTGCAGCTGATCCATCTTATCAGCTGCAATATCCACTGAAAAACCATGCAAGATTTTGTTTTCTAATGTAATGATTTCACTTTTAAGATCATTCTTGATGGGTAGAAAGAACTCAATAAGCAGCTCTAAATATTTAGAGCTGAACTGTGGTTTCACTTCTTGCCATTTGTGGAGTAACACCGGATAAGTTTCTCCATAGCTAGGCATATTTAGAATCCTGAGCCCTCGAGGTATAATTCCATTTTCAAGTGAATTTTGCAGATGCAGGCATTACCATTGCAATCTTTTATATTTAAACATCAGACTCTCAAGTTCATGATAGCATTTCATGAAGTCAGATACCTGAGTGTTAATAGAGGTATGATTATCCATATCCGGAGCAGAATCAATGTCAAGTAATGGATTGTCATATACATCCAAAATCGGTAGAAATCGATCGTTGCTAATTGGAATAGCTGCTTCATTACCAAGAACATCCATTTTAGAATAGTTGTGCCCCTTTTGCCAGACAACAAAAGTATAAAATGCAGATAAAAGAGTGGCTCAAGGGTGCAGGTAGATGCAGAAATCAGCGAAAATAAATTGTAAAACAACTGCATCAAGACTTACACACCAAGCATTTATTGATAAAAATAAACAAAACAAACGTGAGCGCTTTCACAGCTACTCTGGTTGCTTCATCAGACAAAATGACCATCAATCCATTCCCTTAAATAGCATATGTTAATTGTCAGCTAATACACATAACTGAAGTCAGATGTAAGTCATTAATAAAACAATCAGTAGAATGCTATTTGCTTACTGAATGCTTAGTACTGACATCATTTCAAAACTACAAAAAGTTAAAATCTATCATTCATTTCATACGTATTTAAAATGCATGTATAAAAGTATATAAATATATATGTATGAATATATATATGTGCACATACACAAAAATAAAACTATATTCTCCATTATTTTAATGCCTAAGGCAACGAGATTTCAGAAAGGGTTTTAGAGATTCCACATCATTCAGACCAGGATATTTCTCAGCATTGAGTGAAAGAATCCATTTTTGCTCAATGCTTTCAGTCAAATTCTCTATGTCACCTCCTCATATGCTTACGTGAACCACCTCAATGGCAAAAAATTTGAAATTATGTGTGCAATCTGTCTTTCTTATATGCTTCGCTAAGGCATTCGTTTCTTTACCATTATTAACGTCCCAAATATGTTCAAGTATCCTGTCCTTGAACATTCTATTTGTCTTGCCTATATAAAACACAAAGCATTTCTGACAGAAAGAAAAATAAACAATACCTCAATAGTTGGCATCACAATGATGGTGCTAGAGGCACCGCTAGCAATACTAATAAGTTCAGAGTAGTTTTCCAAGTGATGTGAATGTTTACTTCCATTGTTAAGAGAAATTGGCACATCTTACAAGAAGTACCCAGACTTTTGGAGAAAGTTGGCCATGTTCCAAATTTCTCCTTTAGGAATAATCGGTCATTGAAACATCTATGTATTAAGATGGAATTAATCAAACTCATCCATTCATCTTGGGTGGGTATGTTTCCATGTAGGAGATGCTCTGCGTGCAAACATCTCTATACCCATAGAACATTTACCCATCCTACAAGGAATTTTACTATTACTAGTTCTAGCTATGTTGATTGCAGAACCATGAACATCGTTTATTTTTCTTTCTGTCAGAAATGCTTTGTGTTTTATATAGGCAAGACAAATAGAATGTTCAAGGACAGGATACTTGAACATATTTGGGACGTTAATAATGGTAAAGAAACGAATGCCTTAGCGAAGCATATAAGAAAGACATATTGCACACATAATTTCAAATTTTTTGCCATTGAGGTGGTTCACGTAAGCATACGAGGAGGTGACATAGAGAATTTGGCTGAAAGTATTGAGCAAAAATGGATTCTTTCACTCAGTGCTGAGAAATATCCTGGTCTGAATGGTGTGGCATCTCTAAAACCCTTTCTGAAATCTCGTTGCCTTAGGCATCAAAATAATGGAGAATATAGTTTTATTTTTGTGTATGTGCACATACATATATTCATACATATATATTTATATACTTTTATACATGCATTTTAAATACGTATGAAATGAATGATAGATTTTAACTTTTTGTAGTTATTTTGAAATGATGTCAGTGCTAAGCATTCAATAAGCAAATAGCATTCTACTGATTGTTTTATTAATGACTTACATCTGATTTCAGTTATGTGTATTAGCTGACAATTAACATATGCTATTTAAGGGAATGGATTGATGGTCATTTTGTCTGATGAAGCAACCAGAGTAGCTGTGAAAGCGCTCATGTTTGTTTTGTTTATTTTTATCAATAAATGCTTGGTGTGTAAGTCTTGGTGCAATTGTTTTACAATTTACGATTCATACCCCAACCTGTATTAATCAGCTCATGAAAGTCTATCCATCTGACATACATTCACAAACATTAATAATGACTCTTTCAGGGGAATGCATTTCACAAAACCTCCTAAAGCCACACACATACAGGCCTATCTGATGTATACCTGCATTCATACTGAATGTAGTTTATCTGCAATGAACCTGTTTACAAAAGAGTTCTCCTGTAACACTGGCAAATAATCACGTTGACTGAAATGTATGCACTATTTGTTCCTCAAGTTTGATTGCCACATTGGTCAACTAACTTTTTACAGTGTGTAATTCCTGAAAGTTATGTGTGAACTAATCCTATTTAACCTCCAAAACACCAAGGATAACAATCAAAGTCACTGAGCCTGTCAGTGTTAAGCATCGGAAAAAGTGTGTAGGTTGAGCATCACACATGCAAATCTCACTGCCGTGTTTCACACTTTCATTGCTGTTTGTTAAAATACCTTCTTCATTGCTTGCAAATGTCTCTCTGTGCTTTCCATCATGCAAATGCAGTTGGCATAGTTATGCATGTTTGCACAGTAGCTTTTAAAGGTGAAATTGTAATTTGGTGTCATTTTATACATAGAGTTACTGCTTGACTTCTGCAGGCATGACTGGTGTGGGAGATGATGTTGATAAATTTAGAGTATATTGGTGGGGTTAAGCAGCTCAGGACTTTTGTAGCACTCCTCATTAAGAGCTACAGCCTTAAGCTACTGCAGGGGGACTACACTAGGTCTCAGTATAAAACTTGGGAACAGATTAGCCAAGGCTGTCTCCAGGGCAACTGGCATCCCATGCACTGGAGAGAGTTGTCATCACCACTATAGTGATCTGAAATGGTGCAAGAAGGACCTCCTTAGCCGATGGGAGGAAGATTTTAGAAGTGCTGACATCCCTCAGTTGTGTAAGTGTACTGACCCATCTCTATTAAATGATATGGAACACAGTATCCAGCCAAAACTGTCATTCAATATGCTTTTATGCTTCTTCTCTTCTATGTTTTACAGTTGCTGAAGACATTGTAGTGAACAGGGAGGTGCACTAAGAGAGGTTAACTTGCCTGAGAGAGGAACAGGGTACATATACATCAGGTCTTGTTCTAAGCATACTAGCAAAGTCTTTCGGCTTTTCCCAGTTAGGGGTTGCCACAGCAGATCACCAGTCCGCAGACTGACTGGCAGTGTATTTTTATGGTGCCGAATTGCCAACCCAGCACCCAACCTTCACAGAAGGCACATGCACACACCTACCTACATGTCTTTAAAATTCACTGAGCCACAGGGAGACATGCAGATTCTGCACAGAAGGAACTCCAGCCGAGAATCAAACCAAAGAACCTCTTGCTGTGAGGCGACAATGCTAACCGCTACACCACCACGGCCTTCCTAAGCATAATAAGTATTGTAATCGTATGCAGCCGTGGATCTAATTTTCTCTCTTTTTTGTCGCATCCCATCTCTTTCTCTCCCAATTTTTTTTTTTTGGGGGGGGTATTTTATATGGCTTAAAATATTATGTTATCATACATTTTTGCTTACAAAAACTGACATGCAGCACAGAGAGGCACACCAACCACTGCGGATCAGCCCACCATCTCTCCACAGGTTGCAGCACCAACATCCAGCATTTCAGGATTCATAGGTGTTTACTAGGTTAATGACCACAAGGACCTTTTAAGCCTAGTCATGCATCCCAGATCTCTGACAAGTTATGGTACCCTTGATAAGTGTGAGCAGGGGCTTAGGAGATGAAACATTTACAAGCAGGGGCCTGGGAGATAAACCATTTACAGGTTGCCTGTGTCCATTACACACAGAGGTACCAAACCAGGGATGAATTTCCTGTTCCCCATCCAACTGTCCAAGATACACTTGAATTGGGTTAGGAAGGAATTTTGCTTCACATGGATGGAGAGCCTGTTCCAGAGATGGGGTAGTCTCTTAGATATATACCAGTCTCTCCAGTAGGTCCTATTTATATCACAGGCAAGGTTTAAGTCTTTAGAATGGGTAATTCTATTGCTGCTTGATTCATGGATATGCAGGAGGTCCATCAAAGTGGAGTCTGACAATGCTGTGTATGCCAGGCAAAGATCTCCCCCTAAAGTGCCTGTAGGAGACAAATTACAGTGTTAGGGCAATGAGGTGGTCTGCATAGGGCATTTTACTTATACCCTGTATTCTTTTAGTGAAGAGCCACTGTGGACATTCCAGTTGTTGGATATGCCTGGTTAGGTACATACCAAAGGGGGCATTGTACTCAGTGATAGGTCTGATGAATGCCAAATACAGTGGAACAATGACTTATTTTGGCATAGATGCCATACCTTTGTTTATAATTTGCACAACATAGAATAATTCCCTCACTACTGCAGACACATGATGGTCAAAGGCTAGATTATTGTCTATGTGTCTCCCTAAGTCCTTGACTACTGGGTCAACTATAAGAGGTGTGTTGTCAATATGTCAGTTACCAGGGGTGGATGGCTTCCTGAAGGATACTATTATGCATTTCTTGGTATTTAGTTTTAGTCTGTATGTCAGCCCTTCCTGGAGAACATTTGTGTCAGTATGGGATTCAATGACAGCACTTAATTTGCAATTATCTCCAAAGTTAGTCAACCAGAGATCAGTGGCATTGGCCTTGACTTCAGAGAAGTAAATGCCAAAAAGGAGCGGTCCAAGGACTGATCCTTGAGGAACTCCACTTGTGACTGGCCTCTATGTAGAGGTGGGCTCCCCAGTTCTAACTTCCTGGGTCCTGTCTGTCAGCCAGTTGGTTATCCACTGGGTGCCATATGGGTTTTATTTATTTATTTGTTTGATGACCGGAGAAGTCCACTGGGCCATAAAGAACCCGATTTCAGTGAAGGCCTGGGGAGAAAACCTCCAATGAGTTACATGTTACAAAAACATACATGTTACAAAAACCTAAGTATAAAGAATAAACAGTAAGTTACCATATAAAGCATATAGTCATTTCACTTAGTAAGTTAGGCATACATTGAGCACTGGGAAAGAACAAGTATATTAGTATGTGAATACAGTAGTACGTCAATAGTAGGGAGTAGATCTGTCCCTAGTGTGGGAGAGATCATCTCCGGTCTAGTAATTTAAACCATAGTAGATCTATAGTAGGGAGATTGAGTTTATCAAAAATGGCCAAGTGGGGTATTGTGTAAAATGCCTTGGCCAGGTCAAGGTAGGCAGTGTGAACCATTTTGCCCTCATCCATTGCTTTGGTGACCCTCTTAAAGAAGTCCACAAGGTTGAGTAGGCATGACCTGCCCTTGACAAAACCAAACTGGGTTGGATCCAGTGTCTGGAGGTTTATTATATCATTATTGATAATTTCCATGATAATTCTTTCCATGGCTTTGCATATAAGACTAGGTGAGACTTATGGGTCTGTAGCTGGCCCACCTTTGTGCAGAGGGATGACTGTTGCTGTTTTCCTTTCGTGAGGCATGATGTCTGTTTGGAGGCTACAGTTAAATAGCAATTCCAGAGGGCCTTATAGGTCATCTTTCATGCTATTTAGAAGGGATCCTGGGATATTGTCTGGGCCCACTGATGCAGTGTTCTTGGCCAAAGAGAGAGCATTAAGGATCTGTTCCCTAGTGACAGCAGAGGGTGTTATATTTGATGGTATTTCCTAAGTGAAATTTGGGGAAGAGAGGGGTAAAGTTGGAGGTGAATTTGCTAGCCAGTAGGGTTGCTATATCTTCTGGCTCAGTATAGTTGGCTTAATTTACAATGAGCTCTACATACAATTGTGTATTGTCCTTGAGGTTGTGGACATAGCTAAAGAATGCCTTGTGATTGTCTCTGGCCTGAGAGGCCAAATTTACCTCAAACTTGGCTTTAATAGACTTTATTTGTCCTTTGAGTTGTTTGTTTAGTTTGATAAGAACACTTTTATCCTGCTGGGTGCTGCACCTCTCCTAATTTTTGCCATGATTTTCTTCCTTCTGTTATACAGCCTATTGATTTTGTAATTTCACCAGGGTGGCTTGTCAGCACTGCCTCCACAGCTGCTGCCTTACCTGCACAATCATCCTCATCAGGTAGCTCTGCCCTGGCAGCTGGTACCCTCCAGGAGTAGTATTAGTGGAGGCGGTGATTTTGTCACCTGCCAAGAGCTGATAGGACTGCTGGATGGTATAATGAAAAGGGCCTTGATGCCCAAATCGACCAGATGAAAAAGGTGCTTCATCACATTGCCAATACAATGCCAAATAAAGCACTGACACAGGAAACTGAGACAGGAGACAGTGATTACAGATTTGAGGGTAAGGACTAGATTTTCACTGTTCTCAGGCTTGCCATGGGTGTGCCTCTGATGTCCCCTACCTATTCCCAATCATGGTGACTCTCAACTTTCTGTATCCATCAGCATCCTTGTTTGTCCTGTATATATAACATTCCTACCTGAGCCCCACATTCCTAAGAAACTTCCCCAACATTCCTCTCTATTTGAAATTACAAACAAGTAAAAAAAAAAATGGGCACTTGTCCCCCCAAAAATAATAAGCAATACATAGTTTTACACCTGTGTCTGGTTAACATGCTTCATTTGATACAATTGGCTCTACAACATTATTCTGTTGTTGTCACCTACCCTTGGTGTTGTGACATTCCAAATTCAGCAAATTCTGTCTACACTTCTACATTTATACTGTAAGGAAGTGGATAGCTATGGTTCTCTTCAACTATATTCCAGCAAATTTCACTATTCTTCTCCCTATGTCCTCCACTCGGCTTCCCTCTCCATTTTATCATTTTCCTGTCAACCCATTTTCACACATTTAATCAGGTCAAAAAATAGAATCACACACAAAACACATAGCCAGAAATGGCCAATAAGAAAGCGTTCAGTTCTATTCTCTCCCTTTGAATAGAGTTTGACATCACTTAGCAATGCCTTGTTACAGTGAATGGCTGTTCATGTCCTATGGTAAAACCTGGTCAGTTGTTGTCATCATCCACAGTAGTCTGGTTTTCCTCACACAAAGATGCTTAAACACCGTACACTATCAGAATACAAAGTAAAGGAAATCATTGGCAACAGTTAGTTGTTTGACATTGGATGTGGCCAAGTGCAACAACCATTGCAGAGAGTTGACATAAATCAGTTGTCTGAAGGTTCATTTTTGACCATAGCATCAAGAGTTCAATTCCAGATGTATGTCACAGTATTTCTTTCTGTGATGTTGTACTTATATGATATATTTCATAATGCATATCTTACTTTTTATCCAGTTAATCATTTGCCAGCACACCCATGACCATAATGATTTGGTAAACCACCCTTACTCTAATCACATTTTCACCAGGTTTTACCTGACCTACAGCTTCTTGATCCCCAGAGCCATCACTTACTGATACAGAACATGACTAATGAATACTGAGGACACACCATAAAGATGTGCATTAATGACCCATAACACCACACTTTCATGTGTGTCTGTATATCTGTCTCTGTCTTCACCAATTCTCTCACCCCTTTGTACTGTTCACTATTCATAAGACTTATGGATGTAAACGTCATGTTATGGCATTTTCGGTCTGCCATTACTTTGCTGCAGAATAAAAACTACATCTGCCATTGGCTGAATAGGTTATCTCTGTCCCTTCAAAAGTGTTATTTCGACATATGTGAAGAAGGATTTTCTTGGTGGGGTATTGCGATAATAATCAAGTCTGTAAACTTAATTTTTCATTTTGGCAACAGTTTGAATCCAGCAGAAAAGTGAAACTCTTATTGCTTAATTGTATAAGTGTCTTTCCTGTAAATTTGTTGCCTGTGTATCTGTCTACCCCCTTCTGTTTTATCAGATGTAGTCCTCAGCATTTGTGCAAGGTCTGACAATGAGCAAGGGTAGTATATGATGCTAAATGACACTTCAGGTAATACTGCAAAATGTGGTGAGTGTTTGCCTTACACTGCATTGTACATGCATTTAACTTCATTTCCCATAAATTATGTCTCATATGTAGTAGGTATAAATGATTATTTCAGTAGCTATTATACACACAGTTTTGCCAGGAAACATATTTATAATAGTCATTCATAAGCATTCTTAAAGTCATGATAAAAAGTTAACTAAAATAATCCCATTCTGACACCCTTTGTAAAATGACCTGCATACTGGAGTTGAACCCTGCTTCAGCTCTGCTTTTTCATTTAGCATTGAGAGATTGCACCTTGTGCCACAGAGAAAGTTAGGATGAGGGTGGATTTTCTCCAATAAGTACTGTTCAGAGTGGTGACATCCACACTTTGCTGGTAAGCCTGTTTGCACTGTTGAAAGTGAACCAAATTACAATTCTTTTTTTCCCTGCAGCAGAGAACTCTGCTTGCAGCGTACCATCACATAAACAGAGAAGGCAAGCACAATGCTTCATATTTGAACTGAGCTTTGGAGATAACATGGAAAGGTATAATACATGTGGAAAATTTGTAAGCAACATGTTAAAATAAAACATCTGTTGTAAATGTAATCAGAATCACATTTCCTCTCTGAATCTTATTTGTGCAAAGGTTGGCAGAGAGCACCAGTGAGCCCCACTAAACACTGTTACTTCACAGTCTGAGTTCAACACATCAAAGTATAATCACGTCCTGTGTTGGCTAACAGTTTGCCAACATCTGCGCAAATGCATTTCTCTGCATTGCACTTTAGGAGGATATTTAGATGAGCAATAAGTATTGCTAATGGATTATATTACTTCATTGCAGGGGCATTTTTAATGTACTCATACGAAATGCAGTAATCTATCTGCTTAATGAAACTCTTCATTCTGGACAGCTGAGTCTGCACTGCAGCGCTAACAGAACTGATATATAATCACATATAGCATTTGTACTCATAAATAATCATTTTTTTCCCTCCTGCATTGAAACATTAAATATTGATTGGTACTGACAGCCAACATTGCCCATGCATGAGCACATATCCATGAATAATTCATTGTCCGTCCTGTCTTTTACATTTGTGTCTCTCATCTACACAAGACAGATCAGATCATACATGCCACACTCAGTTCTGCAATATACATTAATTATAGCATAGCTGACATAAGTCAACAAAACACAGGTATTCTTGATCATAGCATTGCACTAACGCCATCATATCAACAAATATGGATTTGCACAAAATCTTTAATATCAGAGTATTTTCTCTGACACAGACTATGAAGCTAAGACTATCTATACAGCACTGTCACAGTTTAAAACTCAGACTTCTGATGTGGCATTTGCATTAAGTAGTGTGCCCTCTAGATTGTGTCAATAAATAGGTAGGGTGTTATAATCTCACAGCAGTCAATGTGTGTGTGTGTGTGTGTGTGTCTGTGTGTATGGAGCTGTGTAAATATGAGCTTAACTACTTGCAACCTCAATAAAGTAGTAGCCTAGAAGTACTTTTACATTGTAGGGTAAGTCCACATCAATGTCAGACCCTTCTGCCAACATCAACTTCTCCGTGACACCACACTGATGTCATCCTCTATAAAGTGCACTCTCACATTATAAAAGTCAGACTTCTGCAGTGATGTTTGCATTAAGTACTGTGCTCTCTTGATTGCATGGCTAGATAGGTAGTGGATTCTAACCTCACAACTATCAACTTGTGCGTATGGAGTTGTGTAAATATTACATTAAGTAGTTCTGGCTTCAATAAAACAGTAGCCTGGAGTAAGTATTACACTGAACAGTGAGTCCACATCAATGTTAGACCCTTCTCCAAATGTCATCTTTTCTACAACATAATGTGGATGTTATCCTCTATGAAGTGCACTCTTACACTATAAAAAATAGACTTCTTTGGTGGCTGTTGCATTATGTGTTGTGTCCTCTAGATTGCTTAGCTAGAAAGGTAGGGGCTTCTAATCTCACAACAATCAACTTGTATGTGTATGGAGTTGTATAAATATGACATTAACTACTGCTGACTTCAATAAAGCAGTAGCCTGGAATAAATTTTACACTGAGGGGTGAGTGCACATCAGTGTCATACCCTTCTCCCAACATCATGCTCTATACAACACAATGCTGATGTCATCTTCTATAAAGTGTGCTATCACACTATACATGTCAAACTTCTGCAGTGGCACTTGTGTTATGTACTGTGTCCTCTAGACTGAGTAGCTAAATAAGTAGGGGGTTCTAATCTTACAACAATCAACTTGTATGTGTGATGGTGGGGCAGTGGCATCACTAGAGGATTAATTCAACCGGTGCGCTCATTTGGCTCTCACTCGTGAGAAAGATTTACATGGTCAGATCAATCCCACATTGTTTGTTCATTCTGTCCACAAACACATATTGTCTGCAATGCACAGATGAGGTCATCATTTCAATAATGCACTCTAACAGCATTAAAGTTAGACATCAGCTGTGAAATGTGCTTATAATACACTTGTGTGGAGACTATGCCAATCAATAGGTTGGGAGCTCAAATATTGGACTGAAAGTCTCCTGATTTTGTGTGTGTGAATGTAAATGGATGCAGGAGTATATTATATCTCATACTATTATTCACAACATTTAGACCTCTACATAGCTGTAGAAGTCATTTTTGCATACACATATGCTATGCATGACACTGCTAATGTCATCCTTTCAAAGATGCTACGTGCTTTTCATGCAATCAGAGTTCTCCTGTGGTGCATGCTATAATACACTAGTATACACATTCTGTTAGTCCTCGACAGGTAGGGAGTATGAATACAGGGATGACTGTCATCTGTATTTATTCCTCTTACTGTGCAGAATAGGCTGCAAATATGTTTATAAGGAACAATACACAATGGCAATGTCATCCATTGAAATGTGCAGTGTCAGAATCATCAAAAAAATCTGCATTTGCCCTTGTGTTTCAGCAAGCTTTCATAAGGCTGTTATGTTAGATCATATCCCAACGTCACTGTTTGCAGTCAGTGTACATGTCATTAACAGTGTTGTCACCTGCATTTGCTATGTTCATGTGTAGATGCTGTTTCCTGTTACAAGTGTTTATTGCACTTTTCCTTTGGAAAGGCTGTATTGAAGACTGATGCTGTCATTTGAATATATTGCTATTCCATCACAGTTGTAGTAAAGCACCTCCTCAGGACTGAGGACATGAGACAATGTAATGTATGTTGCTGCCTAACTGAGACATGTTCCAATATGGGATAATTGCCAGACTGGATATAATTGTTGTACTCCTGTCACAGTGACAGCAGTAGGAGGAACAGGTGTGTTTGGGAATGCCTAGCATCAGGCAATGTTATCTGACATACAGCAAGATTTTTTCTAAGTAATTACATTGACACAAATTCCTTAATTCATACAGGATGTGATGCTTTCACATAACCTTACATATGACAATTGGTTATGTACTTATACCATGATACATTCATTGATCCCACTATGGCATTGATTTTCTCAATGCTTAGTTAAGTGTTCCAAACCAGCATTGAGTGACTGTAAGCATCTGTGTCCTTAACTGTTCTGCATGAAAGACAACCCCCCATTATACTTTGTAGATATACACTGGCAGTGGCCTCCCCCATCAATTTTAGATGATACAAATTATGGGAAAATACAGTACAGCTGATTGAATTCACATAGGTGGAGCTCAACAGCTATGTTAACAGTTCCACTGTGGTGAATGTGATTATAGCCATATTGTTATTTAGAGGAGTTGTACAGCTTGATGTTCAGTTTTAGCATACGGTTTCATTTTGTGTGAACGTACTGATGTCACACTGCAAACATTACATCACATCAGTCTTATCCCTTGATATGTTGCACAAACACAAGTGAACTTACCTTTGGATTTCATGGCAGTAGACATCTGTTCTGCCAATATCATGGTGAGACTGCTACTTTGGCACATGCTTGAGTCCTCTGGTGTACATGAATGTGCTCCAGTTCTTGGGTGATATGTGTACAGACATACAGAGAAATCTTACTTGATCATGAAACATTGATATAGGGCTCATTGCAATTGTATGCACATTTTATTTATTATTTATTTATTTATTTTACATTTGTTGACCGGGATAGTCCGACTGGATATATGTCCTATGTGAAGTCATTCAATCAGCAGTACTGTATTTCCCATAATTTAATTCATTCAATTGCCATCAGTCTGACATGCTGATATGACATTCATTATCAGGGATCCTTTCTTAATTTACACATTAATTTCATTTGATTGTCACAATACCCATTGCTAACTCCTGTAGCAAATGCTGACAATACACAGCTCTGGGGAATACATTGCATCATAGTGTGCTGTTTGCATCTCTTCTTATCAGTCAGCACAATAACTTTTAATAAAACTTCAAAGGTGCCAATATGAGCAAGTAGCTGCACCATAAGCCCAACACATGAAACAAAATGCTCGCAAAGAGTATGTAACTCCATCTTTATTGTTAAGTGCTTTCTTCCCTCGGGGACTTCCTCAGAACAAGAACCAGAAGAAATTTTTTGGTGACTTATCAAACGGATTTGTTGTTGTTATTGGTGTTTGAAGCACAATAACTGTGTCAGGCAGCAGTGCCTTAAGCAAGGGTATTACATATGTCACACTTTGCTCACACATTTGTAGCACCACACACACTGCATATGGGATGCATAAGCATTAGAATATTGAAGTGCATAATTCTATTCAAGGGTGAGCATCCTTGTACATGTGTTAGGCCTAGTTCTATGGCATACACAGTTGATAGACCGCTCATTTATGTGATATGTTCAATTCTTGCAAAAGGAGATTGTGGCTTCTGAGCCATTCCTATTTTCCAACGTGATATATATTGATGAAATGTACACTGTGAAAATATGCCATAATGTATATACTGTCCTTACGAACTGTCATGTCAGCTCAGCATGTCAATGACATTCACATGCCATATAATTCCCTCTTTTACAATGTGAATTTGTGTAACAATCATATCCTATAATATGTGTGTTTTTATTTACCTACATTTGCTCAGGAAGAGTGACCACCATTAATTATTCTGACATACATATTGCAAAATGTTATTACAAATTTATCTTTGTTATATAGGCACCTTCAAATCATTTATCTTACTAGAAGTGGAACATTTACCCTCTCCTCTTACATATTTCTGTATACATCTCTTTGATGTCTGTGCAGATTGTCCTTGGTATTATAGTTGCGCTTGCCATTTCACATCCCCTCTTCCTTATTACTGTATTTATTTGTTACATTTATGAGCACACTACATTTAGTACACTTTCCCTACCTAGTACAGCTTGCATTATTTGCCTTATGTAGCTCTTCCTGCTGTCCGTATGAGCACACTTAACAGGTTTGCCCGTAGGCATCATTTTTCACTGTGGCATCCATTAGTTTACTGCATGTGCTTGTGCTGCTCACCACATTTTCCTAGCTGCCAACATCATTGCTGGCCATGAAAACTTGCTTGTATCCATGCAGGTGTGATAAGCAGTGTGCATATGTGATTAGCGCTGCTGCTTATCCCGATAACACGTAAACATCGTGTAGGCTTTGCAAGGAGCCTACACAATTGTTCATGAATACCACAGTGTGTACACTTTCTGAATTCAAGAACATCCCTACCACAATGCTTATGTTGTCTGTTCACTCAGAAAGGTTACAAAGTGTACACATAGTTTATACTTTGTGGTAACCTTTATGAATCCAGTCTAAGGTGATTTCAATGAATAAGAATACTGTCTTCATCTGAAAAAAAACATTTTACTATACCTTCAAAGTACAATAAAAACTTGTGACTTTCACATTTTTCCAAGCATATTCTAAACTAGAAATGCTAGTGCATCAGAAAACAGGCTAAAATGCTTTCCTCGTAACCATTACTACAGATGCTGCATTTATTATCCGCTATAATATAAAGGTTCCTTGTCTAATTCAGCATGCATGTTAATACAGTGACATTACTTGATGATGCTGTATTCTGTTGCTAAAGACATTTTTTAAAAGAATTACATATATTTTATCTTCTATATTGTTATTAGCTTCCTCTGTTATTAGGTAGTGCTGTCAGCAGTTTTTCCTCATGAATGTCAGAATTAATAACTCTATGTACTATTCAGACTAGAGTGATCACCGATTGCAACTTAAGTTTGTAATGTGGTCTTGAAATGGATTTCAAGAAATTTACCTCTTGAGCGCCTCTTTTAAGTTGAACTGCTTGAAATCTATTTCCAAAACACATAACACTAGTTATGATTCCTGACTGGTTGTAATCCTCTATAATGTAGCGTTATATACATGCAGTTTAACAGGGTGGTTAAACATATTTTTTCTATTAACAACCATATTTTACCATACATTTTTATAATTCTCACCTATGCATATTGTAAATCACAGCACCAGTCTGAAACAAATTGTAGGTGAGTGCTACATTTGTTTTACACAATAACAAATCTACAAATGGTTCTGTTTGGATATACAGAATGAAAAGTGGAAAATCTCCAAAGTACTTTCACTCCCACCTGCCCCTTACTTATATAACAAACTGCAAGTTCAATGTAGCTACACATTATAAAAAAGCCAAATAAGCATTTCACCTTTTAGGTGTTTATGCTTCCAGTATTTCCAAACAAGCTCTTCCCAGCAGCAGCCATACAGACAATGCAATCATCGTAGTCATGACTAAGGAATTTTTGCACAGTCACAGTTCCATTAATTAGCAATTCATGTAGCCCCAAAACAGCCCTAACTATATTATGAATAACAGTATACCTATATGGAATAAATACAGATCAAAGGGCAAAAATCATTGCACTACTCTAACCATAAAAACTGAAATTATGCTTGGTCTAATTTTCTTGTAAAATGTAGGATGTGGGAAATCTTTCTTACACTGCATGCAATTTAGTTTACCAGTTATCAGTACTATGGCTGTTGTGGGAGATTTCTGGTAATGCTAGCACTCCAGTTCTTAACAAATATCAAGGTTAAAGTATAATTCAGGGGCACAAATTACTATTTTTGTGTTAAGTCTTAGCAAGACTTTCTTTACCTATCTATATCAAACAAAGCTCCTCATTAGCACTCTTCAAGAAAAATCTTGATAATTGGATGGGAAATAGGAAAATCACCCCGGGGATCACCTCTGTGGCTCTGCTCGACAGTGGCATAGGAAAATAATTTTCTTGGGTGGCAAAAGCCAGGGTACCTTTTTGGCTGGGCTTGTATAGGCCCCTGGCCGATAGCCTAGTACCTACCTATGAACCTAAGATTCCTTGATTACATTTTCAATGACAGTGAATAAATAAATGACAAAGAAAATACATTTTTGACTATTAATTGACAAGGTACTCATCAAGAAAACTATTCATGGCTATTAACAAAAAAAAATGCACAGTTATGGTGGAGATGCTTAAAATGAGAGCTTGACTTGGGGAGATTATGTTGAGAACACTGACCAGAAAAAGTTAACTGATAAGGTATTGATTAAACATGCAGATGGCATGCATGGATTTCAGGGGAGTTTTTCAGACATCAAATACCAGCTAGTGGATGCCATGGTGAAAATTGATCGATACTGAGGATATAGCCAAAAGGAAACGTTTTCATTTAAATTGTGTTCTCTGTGAAAGCAGAGCTAAACCACTGGAATTCCACAAGACAGGTTCTTAATCAAAAGGCTACGAGTGCTTGAAGTTCCTCATACACTGGATCCAGGTACCTAAGACAAATGATTCTAGGGTTTACTATATATGCCGTGTGTGAAAAAGTCCAATAGCTGTTATGATAAAAGGATAAAAGTTCAATGGTTGTTGTAATATCTGAGTAGCATCTTGAAACAGAAAGTTTTCTTTGATATGGATTACTTAAAACACACCGGAAAATAAATTAATTTACTCCAGTAACAAAACTTTGGAAACAGGAAAACTATGATGTTTAATCTAGTTTATATGCCTTTCTTTAAAATAATGTTATCAGATTGTAGGAAAAGCTTTCTTTGAGCCTCAAGATGCAATGCAAAGCAGTGTATCTGCAGTTATACCTGCTATGCAGTTCACAGAGCAGGTGAACAGTAATCAGTGTGGTCTCAGAAATCAGTGCTTGTAGAAATGAAAAGGAAGACCACAGAACTATTTTCTTTGTTTATAAAGGGACTGATAAGTAAAGTGAAAGCAGTCTTCACACTGTGCTGCCATTACAGAAACACAGTTTGTTGATCCAGTGGGTATTCCTAAGCCCATTCTTCAGTATGTGGATTTGTTTTGTATTAAATGGTTACACAACACATAATAAGGTAAATGTATCATTATTCTCACACTCCTCTGTCTATACAGGATGGACAAAGGGCCTCGTTAAGGTGGGTGCTGATGGAGCTGTGACTTCAATCCCACATTCTAAAAATAAGACACAAGCTTTATACAGGCCTCAAATCCCAACATTTTTGGGGGTAACTCATCATTTTATTTTTATAAACTCTACCTTTACACTTTCTTATTCTTTCTCTCTATTCTTCTCACCACACCAATCAGTCTATTCACTCTCCATCACCTTCAACCAGAATATAAACTGTAGGCTTAATTCTTGCTAGTAAAGTCCTGTTAATTCCTGATAGTAAAATCTTGTATCCAGCTATGTATTTTCTTATAACCTACATGTAATTTCTTTACTATATGTAATTTATCACAGTTTATTGTCCTGTATTTAATTATTCTTCTTAGTCTGTTTTTATGTGGAGCTTTTCTCCCCAGGCCTCCACTGAAAACAGGTAATCTCTACCCAGTTGGACTTTACTGGTTACCAAATGTCAATTAAAATAAATAATAATAATAATAAATAAAAAATATTGTTGTTTAAAAAGCAAAAATCCATAATTAACTTTCTATATTTGTTTCCTAATGCAGTGCTCACGGGTTGATTCTTTTTTTTGGGGGGGGGGTGGATTTTGGCATTTGCTCGGTGTTGCATCAGTATGCTTTTACTGGCAGGGTAGGAAGATATTTTTTTTTTATTTGGTACACATTGAAGCAATGCTGTTGAACTGAAACAAAGACAAAATGTGTATGGTAGAGAGGGTGGTGAATAACCACAAGCAATTTCTGCAGGATAGAGCAATGGTGAATGAGACAGGTCAGAGACTTCTCTACATGGGAAATATTGGGCCAGATTAATTAAAGTCTAATAAAACCTACACTAAGCGTACACGATATGTATGCAATAAAATTCTTGTCACATTTTTTGTGCTTTCTAGTCATTCAGAAAGATTATATTAAGTATACATGTAGTCTACACTTTGTGGTAATCTTTATGAATCCCCTCAATATTTAAAGCTGCAAGAATATCAGTAGGAAAACTAAAATTAGGAGAAAGAAGGTATGAGTTATTTCTATGTTGTCTGTTCACTCTGAACAGTGTACACTTGTTGTACACTTAGTGTAGGCATTACTGAATCCCAGGGATTGTCTACAATTGTTTACATATTTAAGTGAACATGGCAATGTAGCAGAAACTATACCCAATTCTCACCTTTCTGTTAGCAAAAATTACAGAGATAATTGTTATATGACAGAACATTAATGTTACTGGAGTATTGTCCAATGTTCTGGTAAAAGCAGACTTAAAATGGTGCCGTAGTATGTTATTTATTTTGGAGAAGAAGGATTTTATTAAATTAGTATTTTTTAAATATTTCTATGATTTAATATTTTCTGAAAAAAGGGGCCCTCTTGTTACAAAAAAACAAAAAATCAGATTTAAGAAAACATGCAGAATTGCTACCTTAATTAACCCTTTACAAAGGAGTACTGTGTGGTCATTGTGGACGCCAAATATCCTTGGTTGCTTCTGTTTTTTTAATCAGTGTAAAACTGATTTAAAAAATGTAAAAAAAAAAAATCTCTTTTTCAAAAAGTCAATGATGTAAGTATTTGGCTAGTAAGCAACTATACTAGCCAAATAATTATCCATAGCTAACTATGAAATTCAAAGGGAAATCTAACTCAGAAGTGAGAGATCATGATATTATTTAGCATGATTTCTTACCTCTACCACATTAACATATTACAGGATATGGGTAACCAACTCATGTCCTATTAGTATGCAGTCTAAGCACATGTGATTGTCTGCTATAGTTTCCTGACAATCTCTAATTATACTGCCAAGAGAAGGAGACCTCTGTTCTTCAGACGCAGTTTTCTGTTACAAGTATATGATTTTTCTTACTTACCATCAGGAAACCAGGTAGAACTGTCTGCAGTAACAAAAGACAGTGCCCACAACACAATACCCTCTTATTTTATTCATTTATTAAGTAAGTTTACTGTAATTTGTATGGAGCTGCAGTGCCCCCCAGCAGCAAATGAACATACGTTACAGTGTCAGTATTTCTTTCAGCACTTGCCTCTCTTCTTATGGCATCAGTTTCTGGACAAAAGCAAAGGGCAGTTACAGTGATCACAATAAAATGATCATTACAGCTTCTTGGTGAGTGGTTTGGGACATTGTACTGTGTTTTAGAGCTACGTGTTGAAATATATTACTTTGATAATCCATAATCATTTTCTTTCACTTTTACCACTACCTAACATCAAACGGATATGCATAAGATGGATGTTCTATGGCAGGTATGTGTGCAAACACAGGGCAACTGTGCAATCTGACTAGCTTAAGGGCAGTGTATGTGTCTTCACAATCACACATTAGAAATGTATTTATTTGTGTGCACAGTAAGTGGTTTTCTACTTTTGGGTGGCAAATTATATATGAAAGCATAGGGCAATTGCATAAATCATAAAAACAGTCACTGATACAGTTGTTTCAGGGAGGGGCATATATATATATATATATATATATATATATATATATATATATATATATATATATATATATGGTTCCCCTTCATAAGCCTGAATGTTCATAAGCTCGAAATTCATAAGCCTGAGACCAAAAGCCTGAAAACACAAAATACACATACTGACTTTAATGTGGCTTCGCTATTCTTAGCCCTGTGGTGTAAGGTTACGAGTTGGGTTCAGGTAAGTGTGCGATTGTTTGTATGTTAGGGTTAGGGCCGGTTTAAGTGAGTTAGGGTTAGTGCGCAGGTTAGGTGAGTGTGCGATAGTGACGGACCTTAGGGTTATGGTTTGGGTTAAGGTAAGTGGGTAGATAGTAGTGTCTTTGTACTGGCATATTAGTTTTATTTGTGTTTTCAAGCTTTTGGTTTCAGGCTTATGAATTTCAAGCTTATGATCATTCAGGCTTCTGAAGGGGAACCATATATATATATATATATATATATATATATATATATATATATGTGTGTGTGTGTGTGTGTGTGTGTGTGTGTGTGTGTGTGTGTGGTGTGTGTGTCTAAGGGCAATGGGTTGAAATAAATTATTGTGGTCATTGCTTCATTCACTTTCCTGTTAGCTTTTTTTTTTTTTTTTTGGTGTGGGGATGCAGAGATATACTGCATGTGAAAAATTAGGATTATTACATGATCACTATTTAATAAACATTTTATGGATTTTTTTGGGGGGGCAGTCCATGTATATGTATAACAACAGCAACTTGAAATATGTCACTTGGCTGATATTTTTATATACCTTCCAATGAGACATGGAGCATGATTTCAAAGGACTTGGTTTCACTGCAAGCAACTTATTCTGAAGAAAGCCTGCCCTGATTCCCAAATATTTGCTGTCAGTGTAATTAACTTACTCCAAAGTAAGCGCTATCTATAAAGCAGGCTTACACCTGGGGTCAGATTCTAAAATATTTTTGGTTGGTGTAAGTGACTTATTCTAGTGTATATGCCTGAGCAAGTGACACTGAGAGCAAATCTTTTGAAATCTGGCCCATGATACTTGTACACAACATGAATATAATTTTTGGGGGGCTGGGAATGTATGAAAACAAAGGATAACTTTTGAATGATTTATATAGTTTGTTGTAGGGGCCATATCTCCCAAAGAGTAATGTGGTTATTACATTTGTGTGATGACTTTAAGTTAACAGTAGTGCACCCTCTTGAAAGGACCATATTTCACTAAGAGAGTATGTGTATGTTCTGTATTCAAGTATCTTATTAGAAGTCACAAAATACAAAGTGAAGCAGATAAACACAAAAGCCAGAAGAAGTAGCTGGATTGAACCCACTCAAAGTAAGCAGGCTGCAAATCATCACACAGTTGTAGAATGCAGAATCCACTTTATTAACTTCAGAACATAAAAATCCAAGGATGAATGCTTTCGTCCAGAAAGATTTAGACTTCATCAGACAATTTACCCCATATAGTTACTTCCTTTTTATGCAGTTCAAACAGGAAGTTCCACCCAGTTATGAACTAATCAATTATGTCATTAAAAGCACAATATTTACAGTCATTGAATTTAAAAAGCAAACAAAATATACAAACTGAAAAAGTTCATGGAACACACCACCCTAAAAAACACACTATATATAAGCACTGCTTCATAAAATGACAATGTACAATAAATATTTAAATATGTTGAATATGTTAAAACAATAAATATGTGTAATTAAATACTAAAAACAAGATATAGTAGAAAATGTTAAGAAAAATAAATAAACATTAACATAATAAATACTGACCATGTGAATTATTTAAAATGTTAAAATACATAATACAGAAATATATATTTTTTATTTTTCCAATGCCTTCAGTTTTAAAATTGGGCTAATGGAAATATGTTCATTCAGGCCTGGCCAGTTCCCAGCATTCAAACGTGATTGCCAGTATAATTCTCTTTTCTCAAGTAATAGTGACCAAGCACCACCTCTCATATTGGTCCTGATATTATCTATAATAAAAAATTGGAACTTATGGTAATTGTACTCCAAAACATGTTTGCTAAGAGAATTAGTTTATTTTTATTCCTTATGTCATATAGGTGTTCATATATGCGATTTTTTAACTTTCTATCAGTCTTGCCTATGTAAAAGCAAGAAAAGGTGGTACACATGGCACAGTAAATCACTTTCTCCGAGTTACTATTATATTTCTGATTGATTCTGATTTCGATATTATTGATGTCAAAAATACTGCCTTTTTTTATGTAACTGCAATAATTACATCTGCCACATTTGTTCATAGAACCTGACCTGTGGTTTGAGTAGGAGTTACTGCTCTCAAATATGTTTTTTATATTCTTGCCTTTCCTATATACCATAATAGGTTGCATTCCTATTAATGGTCTGATGTTCTTATCATGTCTTAAAACAGACCAGTTTTTATTAAGATGTTTCTTAGTATGTAACTATCTTGAGTGAATACAGTGATAAAAGAAGTCTTATAATCATTCTTACTTGCAACAATGTTAGTTTCTTGATTACTGGTGGAAGGACCGCTGTCAATCATATTACAAGAAAGTAAAGGTACATAAAACCCACGCTCTCTCTTGTTAACCACCTCAATCATTATATCATTAACAAACTTACAAGGATAGCCTCTTTTTTGAAACTTATTTTTCAAGTTGTCACATTCATCTAAAAATTTATCAGTACCAGATACCATACGGGCTGCATGCACAAACTGTCCCTTAACTATTGCTTTCTTTTGTTTAACTGGGTGTGTACGAGAAAAATGCAGTAGTGAGTTTGAATACGTGCTTTTCCTAAAGATTTTTGAAACAAACCTCTTATTTTCATAATCCTTTTCCAGAAAGATGTCTAAAAAGGAAATTTTGTCAAGGTCTCTGGTATAGGTGAACTTTAGAAATTCTGTGGTGGTTCCAATATAGTTTATAAAATCATCAATAGTATCAACAGGTCCATCCCACAGAACAAACATATCGTCCAAAAACGGTGTAAACTTTGATGTGCTCAAAATAACATGAAGGAAAAAGAAATTTCTTCTCCCATTGCCTAACTACAATATTTGCATATAAACCACCACATGCAGACCCCATAGCCACCCCTTCTTGTTGTAAGTACATTTCTTTGTTAAACAAAATGAAGTTGTTTTTAAGGACAATTTCCATCAGTTGTGAAAAGACCAAGACCTGGAAGTGTGAGATATCTTTTTCATATAAGAAATCTATAAACCACTCCAAACCAATTGTATGAGGTATGACTGAATAAAGGTCCTTAATATCAATAGTAATAAAAACAAAAGTGTCCTTGACAGGTATCACATCTATAGCTTGTAAGAAGCTCCATGAATCCTTGCAGATATGTGTCTCACTCAATATGTATTCTTTTAACTTGTTGTCTAGATATCTTGCAAGGGGGTGGGTAATAGACCCCTTGGAGTCTACAATGGGTGGCATGGGTGGTTGGCTAAGATTTTTATGCAATTTTGGCAGCCCAAACATGACTGATATTTTAGGGTAGGGAACAGAGAGAAAATTAAGCACATCAATAGAAATTGAACCCTCTATAAATAAATCTTCAAGTTCATTCCTTATATGCTGGTAAGAAGTGCTCAATTCATTATTGGATAATTTTAAATATGCTTTTCCTCCTAGAATACAAAGCATTTTCTTATTATAATCCTCATAGTCCATTAAGACACCTCCACCTTTATCAGGTTTCATAATCCTAATAGTTTGTGAAAAGATTTTTATTTCATCCATTACCTTTTTCGCATTCATGTCAGAGTTCCTACTAGAAAGCTTAGAGTTGCGTATATCTAACTCACATATGTTCTCAGAAAGTTATACAATGGGATGAAGTGGGGGGTTATATGTACTTGAGATGGCTAAAGGGTTGACAAAGGAATCAGGTGCAGAATATTTAAGAATATTCAAGTTCAGCTTTCGTGTATACAATCTTAAATCCATAAGAGTATTAGAAACATCTAGGGGCTGTGGGGGAACAAAGGTGAATCCTTTGGCAAACAAATCACAATGTTCAGAATTAACAGCAATGTTGGAAAAATTATACACATTAAAGTCACCTAAAGTGTTGGTAACTATGTGGCAGGGTGGGAGTAAATGGTCCACATCATCACCTAAATTGTTTGGTGGTGAATGCAACAAGTTAGTTAAAGTCACATTTACATCCTGTTGTTCCAGGACTGGTACCTCTTCCCCCTTCTGTTCACCATCCCTCTCCTGTTCCAATGGTTGTTCCTGTTCATCAGGGCCATATCCCAATTGTTGTTCCCCTGAGGACCTTTATTCCTCAGATGGTCTGAGCATCTCAGGGGTGGAAACTCTTCCATGTCTATAAAAACCTGACCAGAGATACTAGTTGAAGGATTATCAGTACCAATAACATTCCTGTTACTGTTGTCAGGATTCCCATTAGAATTAGTACAATTTTTGCCCCATTCCTGGGAAGGGGGAGGTCTGGGATATGCCAGGCCATTACTATAGTCATTTCTGTCCCTATTCAGTTTCTTAGTTTTACGAAGTTTAATAGAACTTACTAGATGCTCCATATTCTTAAAAATTCTCACATGCTCAAATTTGTGTTGTTCATAATGCAAATGTTCACAAATGCTTTTATCAATATCAGAAACAGAAGGAAATAATTCATTAATTAAAACATCATTATATTCTATCAAACGCATATATTCTATGCCATGTTTATCAAATAAAGCAACTAGCTCTTTAAATAGTTCTGAATTGCACTGTAACCCATTAGAGTAGTGCCACATTCTTAAACCTTTTGGTACTATATTGTCCTTAATACATTCTCTAAAATAAGCATTGTCAAGCTGAAGTTGCTTAATTTTAGAAAGCTTGTAATCAAAATGATCAAAAAGAGATGGTAAATCATTTTTACCAGTGTCCATTGTGATTCTCTCAGCTTCACCAAAGGAAAAAGTTTCTGCAAGGCAGTCTTTTAATGCTGGAACTGTGCCTTCCAGTGAATTAATGTTCACAGACTGATTAATGCGTGGTCCACAGGGTACAGATGCATTAATACTGTCCTCTCTATTAGAAACATTCCATTAGAAGGTCGTTGAGAGTTATTTGAAAGAGAAACATCATTTAAAATGTTCTCCAGGCTTGTGGAAGCCATTACAGCCCCACCAGCTGCCTGCTGATGCATGATGACATCAGAAGGGGGCGTGTTCAACAAGGAATCCACTTTGACTGACAGCGACTGTACTACTGAACTCAAAGCAAGTACAGTTTGTTGTAGTCTCTCCAAATCTGTGTTCTGAGTAGAAAGTGGGCTCAATGAATCCCTGCTCGCTTCACTGGCCATCCCAAACTCAAAAAATTCACAAAGTACAAACTGAAGCAGATAAACACAAAAGCCAGAAGAAGTAGCTGGATTGAACCCACTCAAAGGAATGCAGACTGCAAATCACCGCACAGTTGTAGAATACAGAATCCACTTTAACTTCAGAACATAAAAATCCAAGGATGAGCGCTTTCGTTCAGAAAGATCTAGACTTCATCAGACAATTAATAAAGTGGATTCTGCATTCTACAACTGTGTGGTGATTTGCAGCCTGCATTACTTTGAGTGGGTTCAATCCAGCTACTTCTTCAGGCTTTTGTGTTTATCTTATTAGAAGTCCTTGAGTTATTTTATTGTAAACTGTTTTAAGAATAGACATATGGCTACTTACATACTGCCATCATATTCAGCATTTTAAAGGATTTTGTCATTACAGTCACTATACCCAGTTTTCAGGCGACTATGTGACCATTGCTTACTAGGCCAGATGAAATTAATGTCCAGAATATAGGCCCTCACCAGTCCAGAAATAAAAATATGCTATGTTTCACCAACCAAGGCAATATTTGTGTTAATGCATATAAGGGAGCTCTTGACCTACCAACAAGGGCACTGTGTGAACATATGTCAGGAGTGAGGCACAGTGAAATTGTTAGGGACAGAATTGCATTCTTGAGAGTATTTTGTACCCAAGTAACTTACAAAAATTACCTGATTTTTTATTATGAACCATCCTCAGGGGGAACTGACATATGGTGTCTTATATACAGCTAGTAATTCCAGAGTTTCAAAGGGCTTTTATAGTCGTAGCCTGGAACAATAGTTTACACCTAGTGGCTATTTGACTTCTGCTCAAAAGTTCAACACTAACATTCAGAATATATATATATATATATATATATATATATATATATATATATATATATATACACACACACACACACACACACACACACATATATATATATGTGTGTGTGTGTGTGTAGTAATTTCACATTAATTTGAAGTAAAAATCCTATGTATTTCACTACAAAAGTATTTTTTCACCTGTAAAATGTCCTGGCTCTAATGTCATGCTTTCATTTATGTTAATAAATTCATAGGTGTACACTAGGCTAACGAACAGTGGGGCCTTTATAAGCTTATCCATGGAACCCATGGAACTCAAATGTATCTCACAAATCATTGTACCTTAGAGGTTATTTTAAGTGGTGTATGTCAATCAGTCAGTACATCAGCATAGCTACCTCTGTCACATCAGGGGCATACCTCTCACATGGAAACATCAAAAATCTGGACAAAGGCTCATGAAAGGTAGGTATAACTGGCCAAAAATTGGGACGCTGATTAACATAACATTTGTATACATAATCATGTAACCCCATCTGCTCCAGTGGACTTGTGGGATACTAACATGAAGAGTGACATCAATAAATAATAATAAATAATGGCAGACATTTGAATTTCAGACTTCATATCCCTCAGAAAATACATAATAATGAAAAACCTGTTATTCTAGCAACTGAGTTTAGAAGACCAATATTTAAAATCTGTCCCTGTTTTTGGGCCTTCGTCCCACCATTATGTTTGGCTTTGTCCAGATTGCTCTGAGAGATTGAGAGATATGCACTCTACAAAAAAAGTCAACAACTTTGTGTGTGCCGTTCTTCTAAATACACAGTTCTTCTAAATACACAGTTAATATCTAGGTCCAAGAAGAGGTCATACAGCATCCACTGTTCATCATACTTCATCCCCCTAGAAAACAACTGCTGAGTATGGCTAATCGAAACTGTCACACCATACAGTGAAAACACATAATAACAAATAACAACCACTATTACTTTAAGTTGTTTCATTCATGGATAGTCTCATTACTTTAGTTTGCAGTTTCATAATTTATAAATGCACTCCACAGCACTTATTTTTCATTTCACTGTCACATCGGTGTATTTTACCATCAAAACTAACATCTACAATTCTCCATCCAAGTCAAACATTTCTACATTACAGCTCTTGAGTGATGGTTCAACCGTTATGTGAGCTCTTTGCCACCCTGCGTTCCCTTCTTCCCTACTGTGCAGTGGAGGTGGAGTGAAACAGTGTGTGGGTGGGTAACTAAGAACAGATTCAGACTTCATTTCCTTCACAAAAGCATGCTAACTCAAATCTTGTTATTCTAGCAACTTTCTAACAGCACTATTTAAAATCAGTCCCTCTTTATGGACTGTTGCCCCCCCCCACACCACATTCTTTCAGTCTTTGTGTAGTTTCCTTGCTCTAAGCGGCTGACTGGTATGTACATGCATTACATTAGCAGCAAATTTGGATAAATATTAATTATCCCTAATTGCATAGGATGGCACACACAAATGCAAGTTAGCCTGCATAGAAAGCAACAAATCTTTTAAACCAGTAAAACAAGCCCAACTAGTTACTACCAATATTCTAATACTGAATGAAGCTAATTATGACCTGTACCTGTAGAGTTGTATGCCATTACCGTTCACATCTTTGGTTTGTTGTTTTTTTGTATTATACGATTGTCGCTGACTTCCTAATATAAACAATTTTTCAGTAGTTATGGATTTAATGTTCTACCGTCCAGCAAAGCACAGCATATTATTAACTACTCCTGCTTTCTTTTCTGATATGTTCACCTGTTGCCCACAAAAGTATTTTCTTGGTGTTAATTTTTCTCACCAAATGTGACAGAAAAATGTAAACAGCCCATTTCACATTTTTTTTTCAAAAACAGATCACTAGAAGAGCTCAGGCGCATGCGTAGAGGATGAGACATTGTCTAATTACAAGGTGCCATGCCCGTGTCCCAACTTGTAGTGTTAGAATTTGGGTTGGGTGGGTTTTGCAAGCTAGAGAATAAAACCAGGAAGTACCTTCGACCTCTTCTAGTAACTAGGTCTTAGTACTTTTTGAATGGTATTATCATTGCGGAGGACCCTAGCTTTAACAATAGTGAGAGCAGAGGTCTGGAGTACTTTATAAAATTATAAAAAAATGCCACTTGCGAAGAGCATTCTTTAGATGTAGAAAAATGCAAAGCATTGCTGCTCTTGTCTGCATTTGTGAAGCATATGGAGGGGAGGCTGGGGTGTGGCTACCAATATAGATTGAAGTTAAGTAACGGAATGTATAGACTAATACTTTTGTGTGCGATTTTTGATTAACTGTAATTTTTTTTCACAGGCAGACTTCTTAGAAGATCCGGCTGCTGGTAAGTAGGCTATAATATCGCATATTACAGGGAGCATTGATTTAATCCTTGCCGGGCTTTTCAGCACAGATGTTGCTACTCAGATTCAGATCTGAGTAATGATCCAGATAATTATTTTGTGACATTTATACATTCATTTTGCTTGGACTGGAGTGGAAAGATGAATGCCCCCATTTTAGGTGCCCTGTAAGTCTCTCTACCTGTTTTTATACTGAGATTTTATTTTGTACTAGAATTGTTTTGTAATGTGTTTATTTTTATAAGGGTATGTTTACTGTCCTAATCTTTTTGAGTGTTTCATAAAGATGTGTTCCACGTTGATCATTTTTTGTAATAATTTCAGATAGGTAAGGTTTACCTTTTGAATGTGTAATTTTGCTGAGTGATGTCAGAATGTGGAAATGTGGCCTGGCAGGGTGAGAAACAACTTTTAAGTATTTTGTGCATTATAAATAAAATGAACTTTAATGGACTGCAAACTGTACTGGATTTTATTTTAGTTTATTGATCTTTAGCATCTACCTACCTTGGCGTTTCTAAAATGTATATATTTAAAAGATGGTATATCTGCTGTTGGAGCTTGGAGGATTTATGCTGTCTTTTGAAGCATCTTGTGTGACAGCCCTGTGAACTGATTCTCATTGACCCCTGTTGATTAATTTTGGGGTTAAGAACTGAGTAGCAGAGAGATTCTTAGATAATGGTTGTACTGACCATGTCTGCTGCTTGCATGGTGTATTTACAATTAGGCACTGTCTCATGATGCTGATGTCAGCGGCAACTGCAAACTGTAAATAAAAAAATATGGACTTGAAGGGGCCACTCAGGAATTCATGGCACCCCACTATTTTGCCCTAAAAACTCAGAAATATCAAGGAATTTGGTAAGGTTGAGCAGTATGATCAGGGGTGAATTTCCAGTGTTCCATCCACTGGTCCAGGATGTCCTTGAATAATGTTACGGATGGGCTATGCTTCTGCTTACACTTATCAAGGATGCCAGAACTTGTCAGAGATTTGTGATGCATGGCTAGGATTAAAAAGGCCCTTGCTGTTGTTAGCCTAGTATACACCTATGAACCTTCACTTGTTGGGTAGCCTATTCCAGAGAAGGGATTCCCTGAGATACATACCTGTCCCTTCAATATGTCCTATTTAAGTTGCAAGCAAAGTTTAAACCCTTAGATCTAGTAGTTCTGGTGCTATTTGTTTGTGCATATGCAAAAGGTCCATCAAAGTTGGATCCAAGAATGCCGTCTATGCCAGGCATAAATCACCTCTAGGATGCCTTCTATGCCAGGTATAATCACCTCTCAGCAGTCTGTAGGAAACAAAATATAGAGATAGAACTTTGAAGAGATCTGTATAGGACATTGTATTTATGCCCTGTATTCATTTTGTGAAGAACCTCTATGGACATTCCACTTGTTGCATGTGTCTGGACAGGTACATAACGAGGGGGGGTGTTATACTCAATGATGGGTCTGATGAGGACTGAGTACAGTGGTGCAGTGACTTTCCTGTACCTAAATGCCATGCCCTTACTTATAAGCTGAGTGACACAGAATGATCATCTTACCACCTTAGGCACATGGTCAAAAGCTATTTTACTATCTACATGAGTCCTCAAATCCCTGACTACTGTGTCCCTGGGGGAAACTCCACTGGAGGCAGGCCTCTTGGTGAGAGTGGTCTCTCCAGTCATAACTTTCTAGGTCCTGTCTCTGAGCCATCTGGCTATCAAGTGACTTACATATGGATTTATGCCTAATTCTCTGAGTTTACCTACAATGCCCGAGTGAGCTATTGTATCAAATGCCTTAGGTATGTCAAGGTAGGCAGTATGCACCATTTTACTCTCATCCATTGCATTAGTGACCTTCTCAAAGACGTCCACCAGGCTCAGTAGGCATGACCTGCCTTTGTCAATTTTCAGAAGGTTTCCTATGTCATTGTTAATCATTTCCATGATACTTCTTTCCATGTCTTTGCATATGAGACTAGTCAGATTAACAAGTCTGTACTTCCTGAGATCTGTTGAGTCTGGCCTTGTGCAGAGCAATGACAGATGCAACCCTCCATTCATGTTACGTGAAGTCAGTGTGGAGGCTATGGTTGAATAGTGACTACAGTGCCCCTGCCAGGTCATATTTCAGGCTGTTTAGGAGGCATCCTAGGATGTTACTGGGGCCTAATAAAGCTGTATACTTGGCCTTGCAGAGCACATCTAAGACCTACTCCCTACTGACAGGGTTATTGTTGTTGTGTCTTTCGGCTTTTCCCGGTTAGGGGTCGCCACAGTGGAACTCCAGTCCGCTAAGGATTGGCAGTAGATTTTTGCGTGCTGAGTTGCCAGCCCTGACGCACAACCTTCAACGAAGGTACGCCTATTCACGCATGTCTCCACACAGAAGACGCTTTAGCTGAAAATCGAACAAAACGTCTTACTGTGAGGCGACAATGCTACCGCAGTACCACCACCGCAGTTAGTTAGGTGGTATTTCTGGAGGGGGGGGCTGGGGTGAGTGGGGGATAAAATTGGGTTGAATACTGGCTTGCCTTATGGGCTTGGTAGTTAAGACTCCACTAGGGGTGGCTGTATATGAAATTGTAGGTGTTGTTTCTGCTGAGTGCTTTCAGGTTTGCTGAGGATAGTTTTTTGCAGGTAAAATGTCTAGGAGGCCTTTTGGGTTTGGGAAGACTGCAGTTAAGTGCCTCAGCACAAGCACGTATACGTGTGTCTGTGGTGTATACTGTATGTAGTGGGTGCAGCATTTGTGTCACTAGCAACCAGATAACTATGAGTGTTTGTATGCAACAGTTTTGCCACCAGAGACCTTGTGTATATACATCTATCATATACTGTGTTTCTTTGAGGATTAAATGGTTGTCAGTGAACATTTGACAATTGTTACATTGCCTCAATATTCCCATATGCACCAAACTAGCTGTGGAGAAATCAGGAAAGTACATATCCATGATGCCAGATCCTTTCGTGGCAACCACCTGGGTGCAGTGCACAAGGGTTAATAATGGGTTGACTAAGGGTAGTTTGGGGGTTAGACATTAGACTTGGCTATATAATACTAAATTCAGGAGACTATGCTCCTGCACAAGCAAACTAGCTGGTCTATTTTACTCATTGAGCAAAGTGGTTGCTCTACACTTGCCAAATTGGTACAGTTTCAAAGGTGACTTTATAGGGAAAATTTAGTTTCTAACTCTTTGTGCCTGTACAGGACAGTACTAAGCACTGCTGCACAATCAGCAGCAGGCAAGCAGATGTGCCAGATTTACACAGGCACTTAAAACACAGGAAATGGGCTTCTAAGCCCTCTGGTCAATAAAATTACTATGCGTACAGCTTTCTTATGTGTTTCACAACTCAGACAGACCAGGTCACCACCTACTGCCACTAGATGGACTACCCCAGTCCTCTTAATGTAGAGACACCAAAAAGATGAATTAAGAGTGTAATGATGCCACAGAAACACTTAGACTAGCTGGACGTGTGGTTGTTTCAAATTCAATGAGCTGCACTGAAATTCCTGAGGGCAGAAAGGGAGTCTTATGTGAATTTTGTATCTAAACATCCTGTCATTAACTTTTTTAAGTTTCATAATGAAACATAAAAGGGGGACTAAGATATAGCCTTTCTTTGAAAGGCACAAAAGGCATTGGCACATACGATTTTACTGCCACAGTCAGACATTTTATATTATACTCAGCATCCATTGAGGGTGCTATGCATTTTTTTCTCATTATACTAAATACAATAAAAAACAAAAATACTTCTTTACTGAGGTTTCATTACATCAGAAGTAAAAAAAATCTTTATATTTTAAGAATATATATATATATATATATATATATATATATATATATATATATATAAAGTGCCAACAGTTCATATACGCCCTGAACACCTTTCTAATGCATGCTAACTCTAACACAGATAGATATCTGACAATTTATTGAATAGTGGTATACTGAAAGTCATAAATGTCAACATGTTGAAACTGTACAATGCTGAACTCAAAAGACCTACTAATATGCATACATGCACTACATATTTACTGTGCCAGAAAACAGCCAGTCACCAAACAATATCGCTCACCTGTTAGTGAAATTCAGAAATGAGTTCTAACTTGAGGCCTATAATGGGAAAAGTCCAGCTCTTTATACATTGGGGGGAATAGGTATTTTGATTTCAGTATTTTGCTATTTAACATTGTACATCCATGTAAATAAATAACACATTTTTCCTGTACTTTAGTGAAACTCTGTTACTCATTTAAACCAGCATTCTGTATAACTTCAGTATTCTGGTTTTCAGTAAGCTGACATACACTATATTTATATTTCACTTGTACATTACAGTTAACATACCAAACTAATGTCAGCCAAATTCAGCATAGTGCTGCACTGAATCCCCATAGGATAGAGGAGCAGTTTTAGGAGCATTTATAGCTAAATATTCTGCTGTTACCACCTTAAAGTCTTATGACAAAGTCTGCACTGCACTCTGTTCTACTGTGCTGAACTTTTGCTTAATACACAGAGTACATACATGACGTAGAATATTTTTCCAGCCATAATATTTATTTCTTTTGCAACATACCATAGTAAATATACCAAATGTCTGAGGAAATAATGGGTTGGAGTCATAGTCTTCATTGTTCTGTACTTCAACCCTTATGGGTAGAATACGAGTCTGATCAGCCTGTTGTTACTAAACATTTCATAATGAAATCTCAAAGTGGGACTGAGGTATTGACTTTTACATATAAGTACATCAGTATGTTTAGAGGTGTTCATGGCCACACTCTATTTTGCATTACACCCAGTTTAAACTGGGACTGATCAAATTAAATTCAAAATATGATGAATGCAGTGATAACATGTAGTACTTTTACTAAGTTATTGTTAGAGCAGAAATAAACATCCTATATGTTTCACCAGGAAAAAAAAATATTTAATTTGTGATGTGCTGTGGGTAAAGTAGTGGGGTCAGAGTCATGTGTTTGCTGCACTGCTCTCCGAGGTTATAACAGCAGTCTTAGGTGTGCTTTGTAGCTAACATTGTGTTGTTACTACCTGGGAGTTTCAAATTACAATCTAGGAAGGGGGACTGAAATGTAGATTTGCACATAATGGCATGTGAGACAGTGTAGCAACATATAGATGCATATAGGCATCCTGAGACAGTATAGCAACTGCCTTATGTACACAGACAACCCTCTACTACTACCACCTTGCAACACAATATGTGAGAGTTGCAATTACATTAAGAACCTAGAATCCTTGCTGTCTCAGTTACAAGCCAGTACATCTGGCACTGAGAAGGTTGTCTGAACAAACACTACGAACTGCACACCTCTACCACCACCCATACCTGTACAACACACTCCTACATATGTGGACGTTCTCAACAAAAACATACCTAAACAAAAGAGACCTCCGAAACAAAAACACATGTGCATCACAACCCACAGCACCAAGCATCACACATAGTACACGTTTGTGTCTCACAGCCTCAAAGGCCCAGCCACAAACCCAACATACTAGTCGTAGGAGACTCTATCATGACACAAACAGATGTGCCCCTCACCAGGCCAGACAAGGAGAAAGTCACGTTAAGTTGCTTGTCAGGTGCTAGAATCTGCCATATCACGCACGCACTCAAGTCACTCAACAACAGGTACTGTTATGACTCTGTCATGGTCCATGTTGGTGTGAATGACTTGAGATGTAACTCTCTTGAGTAAATGAAGAGAAACATGATTGAGCTCGCTGAATGTCTGTCCCAGGCAGGTATGTCCTTAGCCTTAAGCAGTATCCTATCATCACCCAGAATGATGCCTCAATACAATCAGAAAATGATTGACTTTAACAACTAGCTTAGTTTCTGGTGTCATTCCAAGGGGATCCAGTACCTGACAGCCTGGGAGAACATGACTGACAGACCACGATGCTTTGCCAGAGATGGGTTTCATCTGTTTCCGCTGGGCTTCAGGCAAAGGCTCTTGCCTCCCCCATATTGCCTTTTTAGGCAAAGTCATGATCACAAAATTACCAATATGAAAAATTCTTCTAAACAAAATTTAAAGGTCATGCTGCTAAACACTAGGAGTCTTAGCATGAAACAGCACTCATTGCAAGCATTCCTTGCCCTGGAGGATGCTGACATTTGTGCCGTTACTGAAACCTGGTTCAAAGCTGTAGAGAGCACCCCAGCCTTACCAGGTTACTCATCCTACCACACTTTCAGACCCCAAATGGAGGGCTACAAAGCCAAAGGAGGTGGAGTTTCAGTATTTATCAAAGACAAACACACCTCCAGGTCATACGGTATGACGCACAGGAGACACTCCAAGTGCAGTTAACTGTTGACAGACCACCTATTCAAATCATATCATGGGTGACTTTAACTACCCAGCCATAGAGTGGAAGATCTATTCTAACCCAAACATGAATGCCCAGAGATTCATTGACTTTGTCATTGTCAATGCATTGGACCAGCTGGTCAACACCCTTACGAGAGGTGAAAATATCCTTAACCTGGCCCTAACCAACTTGAGTAGCCACTGTAGCACCCCATGGTAATATCTGATCATAAAGTTATCAATTTTGAAGTCACTATCTCTCCTGACCCCCCCCCCCCCCCCATCCGGGTCAAACAAAAAACTTTTCCAAAGCTGACTACAATCTCCTCAGAGCAGGTATGAGCAGCTTCACAGCCACTGTCCCTTCAGTTGGGACTAGCACTAATGTCCAAGCCTACACCAAAAAACTATATGAGCACCTACATAGCTGTATGGACTCAGCAATACCTGACAGGACCAAATCATCTTCCTCAAGGAACAGTAAACCAGTCTGGTGGACAGCAGCAATAAACAAACTCTATAATAAAAGGAAAAAAAATTCTGTCCAGGACCAAGAAGTAGCAGGTTCCAAGTTGGAAGCAATCTCTCCTTTTCCTGAACAAGCAAATAAGGTCACTGGTGAAATCCTCTAAGGCTAACTTCGAGTCCAAATTGGCCACATCCACTAAGGACAATCACAAGGCCTTCTTCACATATGTCTGCAATTTCAAATGTAACACCCAAAACTGCTCTGAACTGGTAGTCAATAACACCACATACACAAACACCATAGACATAGCCAACCTCCTGGCAGACAGGTTCAGTGAACACTTCAACCCCTGTCCCCCCATCAATAAACCAGGACATACCTAGCACCTGCCTCCTCCCCTCATCACCAGAGAGCAGGTCTTTAATGTCCTCTCAAAAGCAAAAAATACAGACTCTATGGGACCCAATAATATCCTTGGCTGTATCCTACATGAACTCAGGCATGAGCTCTCAGCTCCATATTAGGCACCCTATTCAACCAAAGCCAGAGCACTGGCTTCATCCCAGGTGAATGGAGGACAGCCACGGTCATCCCTCTACACAAAGGTGGAGCATCCACTGACCTAGGCAATTATAGGCCCATCAGCCTAACTAGCATGATCTGCAATTATCATAGACCTTATAAACAAGGACATTGGCAACCTCCAAATGCTTGACCCCACACAGTTTGGTTTTGTCAAAGGGGGATCATGTCTATTAAACTTAGTCGACTTCTTCAAAACAGTCACTAAAGCCATGGACGAGGGGTAGACAGTGCACACCACCTATCTTACCTAGCCAAAGCCTTCAACACTATTCCCCACTCGGGCATAATAGCTAAACTCTCCCAACTAGGTATCAACCCTTATGTTACCAGATGGGTAGCTAACTGGCTCACTGACAGAACCCACTCAGTCAAAATAGGGGAAGCCACCTCTAGTAGTAGACCCGTAACGAGCAGTGTACCCCAAGGATCGGTCTTGGGGCTTCTACTGTTTGGGATATACTTTTCTGAGGTGCATGCCAAAACCAGTGAGGCTGACCATGTTTGCAGATGACTGCAAGCTGGGTGCTGCCTTAAATTACCCTAGTGATGTGAACATCCTCCAAGAGGGCCTTAGCCAAAATAATGACTGGTGCCAGAAGCATGGCCTCAAACTGAATGCAAGAAATGCATCATTATCCCCTTTGGGAAAATGGCAAACCCACTAAATCACATTAATAACAATGTACTAAGCACGCAATCAGTTGTGAGGGACTTGGGCACCCAGGTTGATAGCAACCTGACTTTTGACCACCACATTGCCTCCATTGTATGGAAGGCTTTCTACATGGCCCACCTCATAAGTAAGGGTATTTTATCCAGGAGCAAGGAGGTCATAACACCCCTGCACTTCTCCCTTATCAGACCCATTATTGAGTACAATGCTTCCTTCGGCATGTACCTTGCCAAGCACATGCAGCAGCTGGAGAGACCATAGAGGTTCCTGATCAGGAAAATCCAGGGTCTCAAACACTTATCGTATACAGATAGGCTAAAAGCCTTGTCCCTCTACTCAGTCTTGTACAGACTGCTCAGAGGTGATCTGTGTCTGGCATAGAAGGCCATCTCAGACCCAGCCTTGATGGAGTTACTGCATATCCACAAGTCAAACTCCACTCGCGCAACATGCACGCAAGGCCTTAACTTGGTCTGTGACATTAGTAGAACTTGTTGGCAGGATAGACTGGTGTCCCAAAGACTCCCCCATCTGTGGAATAGACTACCTCTCCATGTCAAGCAGAGTACCTCTCTAGCACTCTATAAGAGGAACCTGGACAACTGGATGGGAAACAGAAAACACACCCCTGGTATCCCATCTGCTTCCCTGCTGTACAGGGGAAACAGTTGCTGAGTTTGAGAGAACATGGGCAAAATTCTTGGCTAGGCTTATAAGGGCCTCTAGGCCAACAGCCTAGTATCAACCTATATACCTATGTGAGGCTTTAGTTTGTATGCCTTTAGTGCCACAGCCTGACATTGTGTTATGCACTTATCCCACTGTGAGTGATGTATCAAACTTCTAAGTATACAGAGTACAATAATGGTCTAGAATGCTTATCTTCTGGGCTGTAATTACATTAGAAGTAATAATCCTATTTATTTCTCCTGAATACAGTTTTTTTTTTTTTTTGGTCACTGGAGTTGTGATCTCACCTGTCACAGTTTTGATAAAGTTATGCCTCTGTCTCAACTTTTACAAAACAGTCAGCTGACAACACGTGTAGCATTCAGTTCTCTTCACAGTAAAACAATCAAAAGCTATAAAAATAGATCTACTCTATATGTCTGTACAATGTTGGTATGATTTCAAACCTAAATAACGTGATCTTTATTTTATCTTTGTATGTGACCAGGCATAAAAATTACATTAACATTTTTTTCATTAAAATTCAAGATGAAGCTTGTCCTTTGTCTGTGTGGTTAGGTTATATGCCCAGACTAATAAAGTTTTACAGATAGCTAGGCCAGTAACATTTCCTTTCCATTTTGTTTTGAAAAAAATTGCAGAACCATTTGACAGATACAGATTTTTATATACAAAGAACCAAAAACAGCAAGTATATACACACATGCATGTGGGTAGACACATATGCTCATACCACATGTGCAAACATCTAGAACCAGTGACCCACCATAAATTTTAGTTCTGGGACCATGAGGCCATCATTCCAGCAATGTTATGTTAAAATGTACATTGTGGACAGTTTTGCTTATTAGAACTTTGATGCAGCTGCCAAAAATATAATTTACATGTTTTCCTCATGGCTGTGAGCATTTTTGTGAATGGGATTCAAGAATGAACTAAAGGCTAATCAAATGACTGTCATCATATACTTATATACCACAGTTCTAACATGTAAAATGTTATTATTTAACTAAAATTAATCATTATATATGCTGAATACATACTTTGACGTTTCTACATATAGGAGATTGGTACAGCATTCACTACATAGTATTGTGTACTCATATTACACCAATGTCATGACCTGCTGCTTAGAAATGTTTATCTGATCCTTTGTATTGCTATTAAAGGCTGGTATAACATCACTGATGTGGCTTCACATCTCACTTAATTACTGGCCATATCATTTTTATTTCATTTAAAACACAGGGACTTGAAAGGTTAAAGTTGAGAGTACTTGTTAGTATCTCCGTTACGTTTAAGGAGATAAAAGGCTGATTGGAGGCTACCTACTAGGTAAAACGCTTTAGCATTTTTCAGATTATTATGTTTAAGGTAATTGTGTCTGGAAGTGAACATCTAGCCATAAAGGAATTTAACCAGTACAATGACGATGACAAACTAATGGCTCAATGTATATATTTTCTGTTTTTCATTGAACACATCTTAAGCTAACAGGTTCTTAAGAATCAGTTATGTGGTCCCCAAAGTTTACCCAAATTCTGTCTGTTATGTGTAGCACAAAAATATAAAGTGTTATCACTAGAAGAGATTGTTACTCCTGTTTTGAAAAACTTCATTTAATAGCTTTAAGGTAGAAACCGTATTTGAGATTTTGTTCGTGGGGGAGGATAGAGATATATGGGTGTTTTAGATTAACTGTGTATATAGTTGTCAGAAATGAGAAGTTATGTACTTACCATAACGTTCCATGTTAGTTGTCTTCTCTCGCCTTCTTTCTTGCTGGATGGGTTCGGAGCCAATCCTCGGCTCCGACTCGGCCACTTACTAAAGCTCGAGAGCTTATTTTACCGGCTCGAGGCAACCCTATATCCCATGATGCTAGGAGATAACTCCCCAGATCTCGTTTGGAAGCTGAAAAACCTAGCATAGGCCAATAAAACAAAATCCTCCAACTGGAAAGTAGAAGAGGGATAAAACCCCCCAAAGACCGTTATCTACACTATAGATATCCTAGGACACCTAGATGGTGAAACAAGGGAATATAAGGACCCTTCAAAGAAGGGAAGATCTTCTCGGTCTGTCTAGGCTAGGGGGATGGTGGGTGGGATGCAAGAAAGAAGGCAAGAGAAGACAACTAACATGGAACGTTATGGTAGGTACATAACTTCTCAATGTTAAGTTGTCAATCTCGCCTTCATTCTTGCTGGATGGGACCGCGTCCCTAGCACCTTCATCCTGGGTGGCTCATTGGAACAGACTCTTGAGAACGGTGGAACCAAATTTTGCTCTGTCCCTGGAGGCCATGTCCAATTTGTAATGCGAAACAAAGGTATGAGGAGAGGCCCATGTGGCTGCCGCACAGATTGTGTCTATTGATAGCCTAGCTTGAAAAGCTGTAGATGTAGCTAGTGCTCTAGTTGAATGGGCTTTTGGCTTTGAAGTTAATTCTCTGCCTCTGAGTTGATAAATAGATGCAATCACAGAAGACAGCCACCTAGATAGGGTTACCTTAGATACATGAAGGCCTTTCTTATTTTCTGCATACGATAAAAACAGTTGATCAGACTTCCTTATTTGTTTGGTTCTATCCAAATAGTATTGGAGCTGGCAATGAACATCTAGATAATGTAGCTTTTGCTCCGCTCTATTAGTATAGTTTGGGAAAAAAACTGGGAGATCAATTGATTGATTTAAATTTGTCTGCGAAGCCACCTTGGGTAAGAAGGATGGATTAGTCCTTAGAGAAACTCTGTCTTTATGGAAGATTAAGTAGGGAGGACGAATGCAGAGGGTGTGAAGCTCAGATAATTTCCTAGCAGAAGAGACTGCAGGTTCAAAGGGGGGAAGAATCAAGGATGTTAAGACTAAATTAAGATCCCACTGAGGTGGAGGGTCTTTGATCGGAGGCTTAAGTAAAAATATACCTTTAAGAAAAGCTTTGCAAAGCTTATGGGACATGATGTTGTGGTCCGATAAGCCTATATGAAAATTCGATACGGCTGCCAACTGAACTTTTACTGTAGAGGCAGAAGACCCTGAATGAAAAATTTCGGCTAGGAAGTCTAAGACCGAATGAATTGGGGCAGTAAAGAGATCTATATTCCTTGCCTTTGCCCAGAAGGAGAAATGTTTCCATTTACTAGTGTAAATCCTTCTGGTGGAAGATTTAAGGGAAGCTACTATGATATCCCGGACGGGATTAGAAATCATAGGAAGCCTGGCTAAAGATGGAAGTGGAGCAACCAAGCAGTGAGGTTGAGAGAATGTAGGGATTGGTGCAGCTGCCCCGACTGATGGGTCAACAGATCTGGAGCTGGGTCCAGATGCCAAGGCTGTACCAAAAGATAACGATGTAGGAACGGAAACCATATCTGTCGAGGGCAATGAGAATCAACTTGGCTCTCAAGGCAGTTGCTTTCTGAATTACTTGTGGGATTAGAGGAAAGGGTGGAAAGGCATAGAGAAGGCCCTGAGGCCAATCTTGGACTAGAGCATCTCTGAGAGGATGGCCTGGAAGGGAGAAGAGGGTGAAGAAATCGGAGCATTTGTTGTTTTGGGGTGTAGCAAAAAGATCGCAGCAAGGAAGGCCCCACTTCTGAAAAATCTCTTCCGCCACAGATTGTTTGAGAGATCACTCGTGTGGCATGAGTATAGCTCTGCTCAACCTGTCCGCTATGATGTTGGACTTCCCGGGGATATGCATTGCTATCAGAAACCGCTGAGAGGAGATTGCCCATTGCCAAAGTCTGAGTGCCTCTCGACACAGGGGATAGGACTTGGTTCCACCTTGCTTGTTGATATACCACACCACGGACATATTGTCTGTTTGGATTGCAATAGTTCCCAGGAGAAGAGAGTCGTGGAGAGCTTGCAACGTTAGAAGCACTGCTGTAATCTCTAGGACATTGATGTGCAGGTGGCGTTCGAAAGGTTGCCAAGTGCCATGGACCATCCTGCCCTGAAAATGCCCCCCACCCGATCAGGGAGGCGTCCGATGTAACCGTGGCAACCGGGGGAGGAGGAACAAAGGGTCTGCCTTGATGGACTTGAGGGGACAATATCCACCAGGACAGATGGCTTTTGCAAGTTGGAGTTATCATGATCTTGTGGTTCATAGGGAGTTGCTGAAAGGACCATTGGGCGAAAAGCATCCACTGTAGAAGACGCATGTAAAAACGTGCAAGAGGAAGAAGTGTTATGGCGGCCGCCATAAGACCCAATACTTTCAGGACATACCTGGCCTGAATTTTGTCACTCTGAAGAAGAACATGGACATGGTTTTGAATATCTAAGACCCTTTGATCTGTTAACTTTGCTGAAAGTTGTACGGTGTCCAAGTTGGCGCCTATAAAGGTAATAGACTGACAAGGCGACAAGGCAGAATTTTCAAAATTTATAGAGATTCCTAGCCCTCTGCAAATGTGAATGGTGTAAGCTCTGGCTTGGAGAAGTTGATGCCTGGTGGTGGCAGTGAGGAGCCAGTCGTCTAGATATGGAAACACCTGGAATCCTTGCCATCTCAAGTGAGCTGTAACCGCTGCCATACATTTGGTGAACACTCTGGGGGCTGTAGTAAGACCAAAGGGCAGGGCTCTGAATTGGTAGTGACTGCCCCCAGCCAAAAGCGGAGAAACCTTCTGGAGCTCCTGTGAATTTTGATGTGATAGTACACATCCTGAAGGTCCGCGGAGCACATCCAATTGTCCTTGATCAGAAAGGGTAGAATGGACTATAGCGTGACCATCCGGAATCTTGTTCTCTTTACAAACTTGTTTAGTTTGCTGATATCTAATATTGGTCTCCAGTCCCCTGTCTTTTTTGGTACCAAAAAGAACCTTGAGTAGATTCTGGATCCTAAGTTGGTCTGCTGGGACTGGCTGGATGGCTCTTTTTGCTAGCAGTTTTGATATCTGTTGTACTGCTAGTTCCCTTAGACCGGGTGGAACATCTGGAAGGGTTCCCTTTTGCTGAATTGGGGTTTGGATAAAGGGAATTTTGTAACCCTCGGATATAATCGACTGTACCCATTTGTCTTCAGTAAGGGAAAGCCAGGCTTTTGGGTACAGCGACAATTTTCCCCCGACTGCCTCCGAAGGTGGACAATCAGGCAACATCTCAGGGATGCTGGAAGGGTTTGTCAGAGAGAGGCTCCCTGCTACCCTGGTTCTGCGGACCCCCTCTGCCCCTAGGGCGGCATCTGTTGTTGTTACCCCCTCTGCCTCTGGGGGTCAACTGTCCTCTTGCATCAGGCGTGACTCCTTGAGATTTGCGGAACCACATTTTCCCACCCTTCTGACCCTTAGGGTATGGTCTTGAAGGGGTGGAGAAATGGACTCCTACGGCAGAAAGAGTCTTGCCATCTTGTTCACATCTGGTCAAGGTGTCTTTCACTTGAGGTCCAAACAAAGCCGAACCATCAAAAGGGGAATTTGTGAAGGACGCCTTGAAAGGGTCCGCAAAATTACAAAGCCGCATCCAGGCATGATGCCTTAAGGCCACTCCTGTGCCCGCGGCCCTACTCGCTCCATCGGCTGCATATGAAATTAGATGCATGGAGGAGTTAACAATCGAGTTTAGGGTTCCAAGCTGTGAGTTGATATTATCCTGGGACCCAGCAGCTGACGGATCCTGTAAGACTTCTCCCAACTCTTTGAGAATATCTCTCTGAAGGTGGGTGAAGTGACACAAGTAATTCAGCGACCGCATGGCAAAGGTCGCTGAAGAAAACATCCACTTACCATACCTATCCATGGTCCTAGAATCCTTATTAGGAGGATGGATAAGTACTGAAGGATCAGCTAGTTCCTTCTTGGTGGCTGCAGCCACCACCATGGCATCTGCCGGTACACCTTTTGTTAAGAATTGTTTGTCAACTGGTGCCGTGATGAATTTAGATGGCCTCCGAGGGATGGGTTCCACCGAATCCGGGGCCGACCACGCCTTCCGAGCCACTACTTCCATAAGGGGGTCGAAAGGCGGAGACACCCAGGAGGTGAAGGGTCGAGAACCAAGCGCCTCCAGTTACACCGACTCGTCCTCGGAAGGATTAAGGGAAGACCAGTTCCCCCTCTGCTTTAGGATTTCTAGGATGTCTGAGAAATAGACATCCTCAGAGGGGGACTTTGGGGATCCCTCTGACTCATCCAAGTCAGTGTCAGATGTAATGGACTCAGGGGAGTCCACATGCTTCCTCTTACATGTCCTCTTACAAGGAGGCTCCGCTGACAGGTCAGGAAAAGCCTTGGAAGAGGAAGATATTCCCAGTGGGGAAACCTGAGGCGTTAGATCTCTGGGTCCGGGAGCAAGAGAGTGGGAAGAGACATCAGCAGGCACTGTAGTGGGAGGAGCTGATGGAGCTGACCGCTGACTATGCCCTGGGGCTAGTACACTCCTCATCACCTCAAAAGCTCCTCTATCAGAAAGGCCAGAGGGCTCTCGCTCCGAAGAGGTGGGAACCCCAGGCCGCACCGACAGGGAAGGCTCCGAGGCCGATGTCGGGGCCGAGCTCACCAGCGCCGATGCTCCGAGAGGGAGAACGGAGTCGGACAATGGTCCGATGCCACTCGCACCCTCGGAGCCGACGAGAGAGACCAGGTGCCCAGATCCCTCCAATGAAGGCATCAAGGAGGAGATCGGAGTGGAAGACGAAGGAGCCGAAGGAGGAGGTATCGGCTCTGACGCCACAACAGTCATGGCTCCGAGGAGCTCCGGCTCCGAACTCTGAGGGAGAGTCGAAGGAGGAAAAATAGGTGGAGTTGTAATAGCTACCGTCTGATGAGACGGGCTACAGATCATTTGGGCCAATGCCTGAGACTTTAGCAGCCTACTTACCACTCTCTCAAGGTCGTGGTCGGAAAGCCTGGACAACCGAGAAGATTGGCTCCGATGGCTCTGCTCCGAGAGCAGGGGGGATCTCGGAGCCGAATGGATGGACTCCAACGAAGGGGATCTTGACCTCTTCTTAGATATGGATGGAGCCAAAGGAGCCTAAGACACGTCGGCTCCAGCCAGAGCCGACCGTGAATGCATGGATTCAGAGGTATCGGCACCGAGTGGGGCTGAGACAGAAATCTGTGACTCAGATCTAGGCACAGACAAAGAGCCAGCAGCCGAAGGCTTAGTACTCGGAGCCGACGGTTTTGCTGGTTTCGAAGGCCTCCCCGACGCAGACTTAGTCGGGGAGCCCTCGGGCTTTAACAAGCCCCTCAATATTAGTTTGTTCCTGCGCTCCTGCAGGACTCTTGGACTGAATGCATGACACACAGAACAAAAGTCCTGCAGGTGCAGGGGTCCCAGGCAGTAAACAAAAGAAGTGTGACAGTCTGTCAGAGACATTTTCTGACAGCACGAGTCACACTTCTTAAAGCCTGAGACCTTAGTTTCTTTTGGTTCCCTCGACATAACAGTGTCGAGGGAGCACAAAAGGAAAAAGAAACACACACACACACACACACACACACACACACACACACACACACACACACACACACACACACACACACACAACACTCAAACCCAATAAAAATATTAAGTGGGATACTGACACACCCAAACACTCCACAGGATCCCTAAGAATAATTAGGAAAGGGGCAGGCTTAAGGCCTAACCTATAGAGTGGAGGGGGGATATAAGGGGAAAAAAAGGGAAGGTATTAACAGGAATAGGATTAAAAGTAGTCGTTAACTACTAAAAAACAACTGGGTGAAAAACTAACCAAAAAGGGTGACTGAAAAACTAAGTTTTCAAAAGACTTACCAGGAAACGGTAAAAATACACACCTCGCAAGCAAAAGCGGCAAACGAGATCTGGGGAGTTATCGCCTAGCATCATGGGATATAGGGCTGCCTCGAGCTGGTAAAATAAGCTCTCGAGCTTTAGTAAGTGGCCGAGTCTCGGCTCCGAACCCATCCAGCAAGAATGAAGGCGAGATTGACAACTTAACATCAGGTATTATGCTACTTTGAGTTTTGTTGACTGTAAAGTTTAACAGGCTGTCCTGCTTATGTTTTTTTTTAACTTATTCTGTATTTTACAGAATTTATCATGTTATAGAATTAACGTGTTTTGTGTTTTAATTCACATTACAACTACACTATTAGAAATTGCAGTTGTACAATGAAAGCAAGACTGTTACAAGATATGTGCAGATGTCTCTACACTACTGCTTGAGTACAACTTGTAATAATCAGGCATTCCTTGCTGGGGAAGGAGAGACCAGGGATAGAGCTTGCTATCACAAATAATTGCAATGGGGTTGCGCAACACAGTGCTGATACTGGTGCTAACTATAATCTACCCCAATAAATACAGTTGGACCACATGTGGTATTTACCTACTGATTTACGCTAATGGTTCAAATTAAAAGGATTAAATATCATGAATATTAAAAAAACAAAGAACTATGTGCAGTGGTTAATGTTGTCACCTCACAGCAAGAGGTTCTCCAGTTCAATTCTCAGCTGGGGTGCCTTCTTTGTGGAGTCTGCATATCCTCTCTGTTTTCGTGTGGGTTTCCTCTGAGTACTCTGGTTTCTTCCCACATTCCAGAGACATGCATCTGTAGCATTTCTCCCCATGCCTCCAATGAAAATAGGCTCTGTCTTAGTCGGACTTTCCCGGTCAACAAATTTTAAATACATAAATAAATAAATGTTTTCAAAGTTAGAACAAATGCTTATCTCATTAAGAATGTATTCAAAATGTTTCTTTTATTTTACCAATTTTAAAACATATATTTAAATGCAATTTTATAACAACCTCAAAAAGGCACTCAGGGATGCATATATTGTGGCAGTGTACATATGAGGAATTACAACAATCCATCTAAATCACTTTGCCTAACATGAACCCTTGAATGTACAAGCCACTATGTCATTGCTTAAGTGAATCAAATTTGCATTTCCTATAATACATAAACTAGAAATAGGAATATTTTATCACAAGAGTTATCTCTATAAGCAATTAAGAGCCAGCATCAGGCAGTGTCACTCTAAACATTTGGAACAGCCTGTGAATATTTTCTGTAGTTTTTCTGAGTGAGGTAAGGGCCTTACAGCCCATTCATTCCTGCCAAGGAATCTTCCTTGAGCTTCTCTGCTTATGGTGAGGGTCAGATGGTAGGGAACAGCCAAGTTACTGGTCCTGAAAGGTGGCCTACCCTCTCCACTGCATAAATTCTTCTGAGCTCTGCTATATCAGACTTCCAAGGGGATGTGTGGCTCCACATACTGAATTCCCATCAGCTCACTGTGCGACTTGCACACAGCAGTTTGGTCTCAAAAGACTTGAGTGCTGCTGGATACACACCTAGTGCTCTCATTAGGGATCACCCATATGGTGAGCCTCAGCTGCCTCACTTCACTCAGGATCGGAGAGCTGGCACTGACCACTCATTCCCATCCTGCCCCCCCCAGCTCCTATAGGTGCCTGAACCACTATTTGAACTTGGGTTGCCTATGACATAGTTAAGGCTTTATTCCTCTACTTCACAGAGTGATGACTTGGCTACTGACTCAGATCAGACAACTGAAGGGACCCATCATCCAAACAGGCACAGAGACAGCTTTATCCTCTTCCATCTGCAGACCATACAACAGGCTGCCATTCTCATTCCAACATGCAGCCTGCACAACCACAGGATAAATCAGACATCACTATCAATCCTCATTTGCAGACATAAAGCTCGCCAAATTTCTTGCCCTTACCCCTTTACTGCCACTCCTATGACCTACACATGGGCTCATAGTGAACTCCTCATTACTATAGATAGTTTGGCAGTTTTAGTAAGAACTTAATCACAGCTCCACACTGGTTTAGAGAAGCGTATATGTCACTGAAAGTCCACTTACACTCTTCGTGTGCATGTGCAAACTTCCACCCATACACCGATGGCTTCCATCACTGGCTGGGACTAGCCAAACCCATGTCCCCAGTTCTGGTTGCTATGAATACGGTGAAACCTCTGATGGTGATCAGTCAGCCAAAACTACCTCTCCCTTCTTCCAAGATGGGCAAGCTATCATCTCATTTCCACCATCCTTCCATGGCCATTCCATCACATGGCACACTATTTGAAACTTGGGTTAGTTAACCAGTAGTCCCTCTACACCATAAAGTCAGGCACATACAGCATCTGAAATGAATGATTCTGATTAATGAGTAGACAGGGCTCAAATCATGTTTTGGCTGCAGTTCAATCTTGGCTTGACATCGATAGGAAATGTCCTTACTTTCCCATTGGTAATTCCAATGTCAGACTAAATCTCCACTATGAATTTAGTGAATAGATAAAAAAATATTTTAAACATGAAAAGGAAAAAGAATAGTAACTTCAAAAGCATTAAACTATCTCTACAGACATATGAAAACAACACCTTCTGTTACCTTTAATGGATGCAGAATTGTACAAATGAAACAACAAGACAAGTTTAAACATATGCATTTATTACTTTTATTATTGATATGTTAACACTACACAGACCAGTAACAATGATAAATACTGTAATGAAAAGTTAAAAAATATTATGTTCCATGATCCAAAAACACAAAACATTGTTTTTTAAATAAATATTAATGCATAACACTGGCAATAAAAAGACATCTGACCTAATAACTTAAGGCAATACTCTACATGGTAGCTTAAATATGTACTGTATAAGTGAGGCCACAACATGTTCTTTGACAGAAACCATACTGAATTATTATTTTTTCCTAGGTACAGGCTGAAGCACAGAAAATAAGATATAATGGTCATAATACACAGGGAGTGCTCAGATTTTCTCTTACAATCATAACATACTTTTCCTGGTATTTTAGAAAGGTTAAAGTTGAAAGTATTTGTTAGTATCTCCACAGTTTAGATCTACCCCAGTAAAAAACTTAAGGGCTGTGACAACATGGGCTACTGTTAACTATTTGACATCAATTCCCCAATAGTTACTGCTTGTGGTGGCAATAGCTTATGCGTGGAATCAGTACTTGGCTAGTTACATTAAAGCACCACTGATTTTACAAGGGGTTCCACCACACTAAGCAATATGCCTTAGGGATGTTGCTGCTTGTACAAATGTTGAGGGGGTAGCAGTAGGCCATAAAGTGAATATGGATGCTGAAAGATCTGAATAAATCATTGTTAAAGTGCATTGGTAAATAAATGAGTGACTAAACGGCACTGGTTTGGATATGAACAAAATATCTTCTGTCCACTTTTGTAATAGCTCTTTGAGCCCTTAAATATACTAACAATCCTGCATTTATAGCATACTTTTCCCCTAACATCATTGTTGAAATAGACCCTGCTGTGCAGAATGCAAAACGCTTGAACTACAAAAAAAAAAAAAAAAAGCAGCTGTTTTAACTCACATCAGCCTTCATACATTCCACGTGGGAGTTTACAATCACCAGTGCTTTATTCAATGGCCAGATCACACATCCATTCTATTAGTTTTGCTCAGCACCCATATGACAACAGGATGCAGGAAGGTGAGACAGCAGTAAGATGACTGCTCAGGCTATGCTCCTGAAGTGTCAGATTGAAGTCCAGATCACTATGTTTTCTTAGCAAGGGTGACAGAAATTATGAACCACACAGAGGTGAATAATTCTTTCCAGTTCAGATTATCAATGCAAGGGAATTCAATTCAGCTACTTAACCATTAGGCTGATCTTGCTCCCATCACAATTTTTTAAAGATGTTATTATCCAGACAAAACTGTTGAAAATGAGTTTTTCTTTATACTTGCTGCACACAGTATATACAGTTTGGCTTAGAACATGTGGAAGAAGTGCATAAAGCACCCCTTTACTGGAAGCCATCTTTCCAGTCTGTACAAACCAAGCAGAATTGGCTTTATTTCATCCAAAAGTTGGGTGGATGCAGTTTTCACTAATGGAGGGTTCTGCCTACTTTCTGCCCACATGACAGACTCAAGCTACAAAATGGAGAACTAATTAATGGAAGCTCAGTGCAGCACCAATCAGGCAAAATTCTTGTCAAGTTTTGTAAATAATAACTACTTCCATGAGCAGACTTGCAGTACTTAAGCAGAGAATAAATATCTGAAATAGCAAACACTGACCCCATCAACCCTGGTAAATTAATTGGGGTGAAAAACTACACAATGATGGGAGAACCACGCTACAAGTCTGCTACCATGGGGCATTAACAATGAGGATAAACTTATTCCGAATGCTCTTCCCATCCACATTGCGGAAAGATGTACTCCTTTCTCAGCTCCAGGCCCTGACTAACCTAATAACTGCTCATTGTTAAGTAACACAATCTGTTGCTGCACCTCTATCATCTCCTGTTTACTTAAGGAGACATCTCATGGGAGGGCGGTAGATTCAGGCAAGCAAAATGATTCATATAAGGCAGTCCTCTTTCCTAAACACAAGGACAGGATTGTCATCTCAAACTGCTTCTATGCTTCATGAAGATAAATTCAGTGGATATATATATATATATATATATATATATATATATATATATATATATATATCACACACACACACAACAATCAGACTCATAATTTACTTAGGAATCCAAACAACAGCTTAATATGGATGGCATTAATTACAGCAACTCCCATATAATCTGGCGAGTGGTTAAAATAAACCACAGTGCAAGTATGTTTTTTTAAGAAATTAAACAATTTAATGAGACAATGTACAGTCTTATCATCACATTTAAACTGCCTGTGATTCAAGTCCCAGATTTTCTAAGCTTTCTAATCATTAATTCAGTCCAACAGACAACCATACTGCATCAGAAGAACATTTCACAAGCTACTTGAAAATGGAGTTGTTGCCAAGATAAGAAACAATGTATGATGTATTTTAATTTTATTATATTGTTTTTAACAGTCACTGAGACAGAATTACATTGAAAAGGAAACACAGGAAACATTTACATTTTCAGTGTTAATTTCTGTTGTAAAACATGCTTCAGACACTTTGTACTGTCAGCCTTTAGGGACTGTATACAAGTAAAGGCAGTAAAGTTTGTAGTGACATGTCATAATCACATAAAATCTGTTGTTATACCATATTATATCCTCTATATTAACATCTAACAACTAATGCCAACATTTTCATTTAACAGCTAAGTAATCCTTTTTCACATTATATTTTCTGGGAAAAATAACTTAAAGGGAGATTTTGTTCTAGTTGCAGAAAATGCCCAAATTGCAATGTAAACATAATTAGGTAATGCAGCATTTTCAAAAAAACACTACCACCACATTTAAAATGAGACGAGTTTTGCTTTTGAAACCATATGCTGTTTTATAGCGTTATGCCATACTTAATAATTTTTCATTGTTCAAAAAAGGAGTCAAAATTTTAAAGGAGAATATACTTTCTTAGAATTACTACCAAATGTTTATGCATAAAGTGACAACTGAATGTACGGACTGCATTTCACTCTGAAGACTTCTTTAAGTTCTTGCTCTGAAGTTTTCTCATCACACAAATTAAACATTCAGATAGTATGACAACAGGAGTTGCTACACCATCAAACAATACAAGAGACAGGTCTACATCCTGAAGATTTTTTGATGCTGAGCATTACATTAAAAAGTGCCACCTTAAGATTAAGGTTTCACTTTCAGTAACACAGTCAGGATGTGCAGACCATGGCACCTTTTACAAGTACAAAGTACTGCCATATTCTCTATATATACCCTGCAGTTTGTTAGTTCAATGTTGCTTTAATTAGCTATTTCCATACTTGGCAGCACTCACTAATTATGGCCCATGATACTTGAAGGCATTTAATAGGAATGTCTGCTGAGCATCTAAAATTGGGGGGGTTCTACCAAAATAATTTTCTATACCATTTTGCAGAGAAAGGCTAACATCTCACAAATCGTTAGTGTTGCAATAAATCTTAAAATCAGACAGTGATGCAGTGCTGTTATAAAGGCAAAATAAGGGAACAGACTGTTTAAAATGGGTGTGTGTATGTTTTTTTTTTCTTTTTTACAAGGACCACACAAAGAAGAGCAGTATGCATCAGTCAAACACAGAAACATCAGAGAGAACTATACTCGCGAACTATGTCTTCAGTTAAAATAACACAAAATTCATGACAATCTTGGTAGTCACGGCAGAGAATGCTACCCTAATTACTTAGTTCATCTTATGACAGAACAAAATACCATAGGATTTTTTATTTATTTATTTAATATTTACCGGGAAAGTCCGACTTTGAACAAAGCCAATTTTCAGCGGAGGCCTGGGGAGAAATGCTCCAGTTGCATGTCTTTGTATTTATAGGAGGTTCATGGCAATTTAATCTCAAAACACTCTGTGCCTTGCTAATACCCACCGCTCAGGCTACACTCCCTTTCCCAATGAAGACTCAGCTAGTTAGTCCCCAGGTAAATTTGAGTTTACCAACTCAGTTATCCTGTTTCTGTCTGAAGTATGACAATGTATCTACCCAATCCACTTATGAATATGTCTTCACCTAAACAGTTTAAAAAATTGCTAAAAACTCACCTCACTAACTCCTGGCTATGAAACCTGCCCCACCCCAGGCTAGATCAACTACCATCCTACTTACCTACCTCACCTCTCAACTGTGATGCCTTCAACCCTTCTGACTACATCAAAAATCCTCGATCTACTAGGCCTGTTTCACCCCGCCTATGCTTCCTTAATAGAAAACTCCTTGTAAATGAATATTTAGTTCTACCTCTCAGGATTTAAACTCCTATTAATCATATCTATTGAATCTAGTCATAGAAAATTACTTACTCAATCATCTGTATAACTATGACTAGAAAACTAAAATTGTTTTTGAATTTAGAATTGTAGCTAATCTGTTTTTTATGTACTTGAAATGCATATATTGCTGTCTTTACTTAAATGTTGCATCTATAATCTGTAATATCTACAATGTAAGCTATGTATCTCATCTGTATTGTATTTTGGAGCTTTTCTCCCCAGGCCTCCACTGAAAAAGGACACATGTCCAGATGGAGCTTCCCGGTTAACAAATGTAAAATAAAATAAATTAAAAAATAAATAAATAAATCACACTGCTTAGCCTGCAGGGGTAGCTTATGCTAGAGAAGGGGGTGGGGTGTTGAGTAACAATTACCTCTCTCCATCATGTTCTGTTTATCTGTTGGTGAAGAGTTAAGTTTCTGGTTCCGGCATTCGTTAAGCTATTTGACAAGTGCATTTACTGTCATTTTAAAATTGCAAAGGCAAAGTATCCCAAATGTAAAGCAATACTTACAATGCAAATACCTTCATGTACTGTAGGAGTTTTAATTACATCCATGATTAGAAGTGCTATACAAAGATATCACAACAATCTTAATAAAAATGCTTCAAAAAGCAATAAGATACTTCTACTGATGGATATGTAACTGTATATGAATAACTTCTAAGCTTTGCAACAACTGTAACCATGAATGACCGCATAACTAAGAAATGAGGTTTGGGAACAAACCAATTTGTCAAGGGACACTTTTAGTGTTTAATGGTTAGGATGAGGAAGTGGGGGGAATGTGGGGGGGTTAGGCAAAGATTATAAGGTTAGTATAAAATGGAAGGGTAGTTAAGGTTGGGAAATAATGTGTTAATTCATTGAAGGAAGTTTGGAGCAAGTGAGGTAGGCATAGGGTGGGGCTTACAGTGGTTTTATGTGTGGGTAGTTAGTTTAGAGACCACATTTTGGTGTGATCTTGCTACTCACTTGTCCTTCCCTCTTTTTTCTGGGATAAGTAGGATTGTTTTGCCAGCTGGGGATGGGTGCTTATGCGGAGAAGATGGGCAGGATTGTCCCTCTTCTGTTCCCCCTCTGGTGTTTGGTTGGTGTAAGGAATTTTGGGGTGAAAGTGAGCGGCTGGATGCTGCTTCTCCCTTTGGTGTTTGTATGGATGTAAGGATTTTGGGGTGAAAGTGAGGGGTCTAATGCTGCTTATTAAGAATAAGTGAGCGGAGAAGAAGATGCTGCTTATTCAGGCTGGGTGAGTGGAGATACAACGCACCCTGATAAACGGTTAAAAGGATGCTTTCTTGTGATTAATAAATTGAAATGATGCAATGAAGTTGCGATGCAATAAGTTAGTATGTTTTTATGAAATTAATAAAAGGTCATCAAAGATCGATTTAGTGTGTTGTTTCTTTATTGAAGTGGAGCGTGACAAATGCCCATTAGAAAAGGTGAAGCTTGAGTTGTACACATACTATTACAAGTTTTTATTCAAAGACAGACAAGCTGACTAATCAACATGATGTACATATTATGAACAGCCATGAACGGTCTGAACTTTGAAGAATACAAATAAAGTTTAGTGCCATTAGGTCTTGCAACAAACTGTAAAAATGTATCTCCATCTCTGTTGCTGCCTCCAATAAAAGCCACAGCAGCTGGCCAACAACTTTTGTATCCAGTCCATTCACTTAAAAACAGCATGAAGAAGCATTACACTGATATTTTTAAAATAACAGCTTATACTACTCTAACAGGTTTGGGCTATCTTCATTTTAATGTGTTAAATGATAGCATTCTCAACACATAATTACACCTTTGCTGAAAATACTATCCACACATAAAAGTGTTCATTGCATTTCTGTTTAATAAAGGGCTGTAGCTTCGGTGGTTTACTTACAACTCAACAGTTAATGTCAGTAAAAAAAAAAAAAAAAAAAAAAAAAAACACTTACTGATGAATAATTTGTCCTATTAAACTCCTTCAGTATTTCAGATGTGAACAGTTATAGACACTGCGGTCATTTTAATTTTTTGAGATGTGAGAAGCACTCACAGCTCTGAGTTCATAATGCATTAAAGGCATCAGTTAGCTGCTATGTCCCAACTCCCACTACAGCTTGTACAAATTGTCAGAAATGCAGTGACACAGAACAGCTCTGGATGGCATTCTTTGACAATGCATGAATGAAACATAAACATCGGTAGAATAAATACAACACATTCTGCATTGTTTAGTTGGGCATCACTCTAAATAAACCAATTTACGCATAGTCTGGATGCAGTGAGCCTATTATGCAGGTTATCGGCTCTGGTGTGCCTTAGGCTTATTAAAAGATGGCACCCCTTTCAACTACAATATGCAGTTATTAGCTTACCTATACACTGAGGGATGAGCATCAGAATTAACTCCACAAGGTACTGCCATAATACCTATTAGTGTATTCTGTGTGGAGAAAATCATTGACTATGGAAACTCTAATGTACTTACAAACATTCAGTGGTATAACAGCAGTGTTAATAAAAGTAAATGGTTTACAGTGAAAAGAAATTCATTAAGTTCCAAGTTACAAATCCACAAATAGGAGGACGGTTATGTCAACATTACCAGTCACGGATAACTGCAACAGTAGGATACACTTAACTTTTCCCTATACGCATGCATACTTTAAGTATGCATTATAGCATATACTGTAAAACAAAAGTCAAGTTTGCATTAGCCCATTATCAGCTAATACAGTCAGCTAAAAAAATGTGCCACATAGTTCTTCATGAAGTGGATTAAACTGCATGGCTGTTACGAGTGGCTGTCGAAGACACTAGTTTCACAGCAAATCCTACAGTTTTATATACTATGGGAATAGTTTGATGTCTTATCAGTAACATGCTTCTATAATGCAGAAAGTAATACATGTTACTTAGAAGACATCAAACTAATCCCATAATAGATAATGTTTTTCTTCTGATTAAATCTGGAAATTGTGCACAATTTCCAGAATTAATCGGGGCAGACACATTACCCACCTTTAATAATTATATTGCTACAGAACATTTCACTTCTGTGTAAATGACACCTTAAACATTTAGAGTGCTACTACCTTAGCATCAGAGTTTGGCACAGTCATGGGATAACAAAGTAGCAGTCAGTTTCTGAGGTGTGTGAACAGTTCATGGTGCTTGTAGGTGAATAATGGGGACACAACTACAAAACACAAAAGCAAAACATAAAAACTGTAGGTTAAACAAGAATATTTAAAAAATGTTCTTAACAGGACTAGGTAGGCTTGCAAATTTATAAAGTGAGGACAGTAATAAGGAATAAGTAATAACAATGACAGCTAAAGAACCCAAAATAACAATGAGGCCAACATACAGTCTGCTTAATAAACAGATTCTGATAGCCTGATGTACTTAACATCAGGGTTCTGGAGGACTGTCCAGGAAAGGAAGAAAAGATCACGCAGCAAATGGTCAGCATCTTTAATCAGTGGCATAATTGTGGAACCATATCACTGAAGTCTGATGTATCCCAAGGGACTAGCAAACAGGGGTACATCCAGTTTAATGAATGCATTCACTGCAGCATCAGCACATTCATGGAAGAATGAGCATGTCACACATTAAAGCATGATATATCAGGCCCAAGCATACCTCTCAAACTGTCAGCACAAGAAATCTGGACAAAGCCAGAAATAATGGGGGGACAAACCCCCTAAAATAGGGACAGATTTTAAATATTGCTCCTATAAACTTAGAAAGTTGTTAGAATAACAGGTGTTGCATTATTATGTCTTTTCGGAAGAATATGAAGCCTGAAACTCTAATGTCTGTCATTATTTAATATTATTTAATGACCTCAATCCTCAATGATTTGTCAGAAAACTGCAAATTGTATGAGGAACAGACCAAAAATATGAGGCATAAATCTGGACAGTTGAGAGGAGTTAGCTACTATAAAGATTAAAGCACCGTCAACCCCAGAAATGATGCTTCTGCTACCCACCACACCCAGCTATTGTAGCCCCAATACCAGGTTTTATAAAAAAAATGGGTGTGTTATAACTGGCAATAGGTCTGGGGCTTGGAGACCTGGTGAAGATGAGTACTCTGTGTGTGTTTCTGATTTCCAGGAGGAAACTATTACTTGTAGTCCCCACTAAGGGTGCAGTTCTGCCTAAGGAGTGTGTGCTGACACTATTAGATATGTTGTTAAGTCTGAGGCACACACATCTTAAAAAAAAAAGGAAATTAACCAGTACAAGATACTCTAAGAGCCTTGCCTACCTTACATGGTTGAAAAACAACTAAAAACAGCCTACAAGAGAAAAATGTCTTGAAAATGACCCAAGTGAAACAAAACTGAGGTAGGCCAAAATATGGTCTTCCAGGACTAATGGATTCAGTGATGTAGCCTTTAATCGTATTAGTCAATCTAATGTGAAGAAAATGGAAGGCTTGAAGAAAGAAAAAAAAAGTCTTTATCTTGCACCAGATGCAAAACTTCAGTTTCCTAAAGTGAGAGTGAATGTCAGTACTTGGAATTACGCATGACAGTTACAAAAAAAAAAAAGACAAAAAGTTTTGCAGACAAATTCAAAAGGTGTGATCAATTAAGTGGCAAAAACCCACAGCATCATCAGTTTTATGGTCACTGCATCTTGGAGAAATGAAAATTAAAAGGACATTTCTCTTGTACCACCCTCCACTGAATGTAGTACATTTAATCATTCCACAACTGTGCGAAACATTTCTGTCACTAAGACAGACTACTACTGAAAATGTCTTTATATGGTGACATGAAACCCATTATGGTATCAGATATTACAGCCATGTGTAAATTTATTGGTATTTGTTCTGAAGTATGAGAATTAGGATGCACTAGGTTATCATCTAGTTCCATGTTCTGAGGTGATAACAGTGGGAAAACCGTATCACCTTCTATATCAGAGTCAGAACAGTGACTCAACGCCTTTTCAGAAGGAGATGGAATGTATGGTAGGAGCATCCTGGTTAGTGCAGCGTTAGTACAGGATCACTGCAGCTAACACAGAACAGCATTGCTAAAAAACAGGAAAGGAAAACAACAGAACAAAATTCTGCTGTCCAGAAACATCTTGGCACCCTGTAAAAAGAGCTGGCTGTAAAAACTGCAGAAGTGCAAACATGTAGAGACAAGATGAAGAAGTCTGTTTTTGGGAGTGTTTGTTTTTTGAAACTTGGCTTTAATGTTCTGCTGTTAAGGCCCCAATTTTGATGACAAACAGAGCCACCCCCCTTCCAGCTTGAGCTCATACATTCTCTACGAACAGGGACTCTTCCCTTAGCTCCCTTAGGGTGACGGCCATCTGAAGGAGCAGTCATCTATGTAGAAACTGGGGAGTTTCCTGCCCTCACCTGCAGCTTGGCAATGACAGCACTTTTTACATCTCTCAAGCTCTAAGAGAAGAATTCTGGACAAATCCAAAATAATGGGAATACAAAGGCCCCAAACCAGGGACAAATTTTAAATATTGCTATTAAAAACTTAAAAACTGCTAGAATAAGAGGGTTTGCATTAGCATGCATACAACAAATGATATAAAGCTGTTGTTGTTTGTCTTTTGGCTTTTCCTGGTTAGGGGTCGCCACAGCGGAACTCTGGTCCGCTAGTTGTTTTTTATGGTGTAGAGTTGCCAGCTCGACGCCCAACCTTCAACGAAGGCACGCCCATTCAACGCATGTCTTTCGAACGCCCACTCGACTGCGGGGAGGACATGCAGACTCCACACAGAAGGCACTCCCAACCCAAGCCTAGAATCGAACGGGAGAACCTCTTGCTGTGAGGTAACAACGCTACCGCTGCACCATGAAGTCTGAGACTAAAATATCCATCATTATTTAGTAACTTAATTTCTAAGTGATTTTTCCAGAAAACCATAAACTTTATGAGGAACAGATGAAAAATACGAGGCAAAACTATGGACACTCTGCAAAATTCTTGAAAGTTGAGAGGCATGCACTTTTGTATAAAAGGCCTGAACTCTCCCCTCTGTGTGGTGACATGGGCATCTACATCACCTTATGGATTCTCTATACCCCTCTATCAGTTTCCTTGTGCGTGGACAACAAGGACTACTGTCACCAGCTTCAGTGGCCATGCCCAAGTCATTTCTGCAATGCATCTGCCCTTGCAAGTCTGTCCCCACCCCCAAGCAAAGCTCATTTCAAGGAGAACACCTCCCCTCAGAATATGCATGCCCATCACCCCAGACTGTGCAGTTAAACTACCAGGTTGCTAATTAATCTTGGGTCATCTCAGTCATAGTCAGGGCTTTATCTCTTTTCCCCAACAGTGAGGAAAACTAAATGTGGTTAAATGTCTTGCTGGATATGAACCACTGTGCAGATAGAAACTCAGAAATGCAAGGTGCAGTTTCATAGCTCATTACCTTAATTCTCATTTAGATAACTGGAAGCCATATAACAGCAGACTAAGCCTTGTTTTAGATCAGTAAATACAAACAGCAGTGGACCTTTCATTAAAAAGAAACTTTTAACCACTATTATCGAACAGAAGGCACTTTCTTCTCTCAAACTACACAGATTAGTATGGTTGTGTATGTTAAATTACCATACAAATAGATGTTCAAATGACCATGAGTGCAGTAGCCTTAGCAATATCGGTTATATCCTGCCAAGGGTATAACAGCCAGCCAGCTTCCAAAGCTTCAAGGCACCTTCCATTCTCCAAGACTTTTTGGCAGCTTGAGTTGAGCTGACTAAAAAACAAGTTTGGGTGCCAAGCTCTTCACAGTGTTCCTGCCAACAGAGAGAGGGAGGCTGAATACTGAAAAGTCAATGCTTGGAAGAACAAAAAGTAAACAACCACACTCTGGCATAAACAGTACAGTAGTGGGCATTCAAACATCTACTCTTATGGTAAGTTTACTTATACAACTGTACTATGTTCATGATATTGATCACTGCTGCAGTAGCCTTAGCAATATGGGTAGATTACTGTAGCTCATTACATTTGGGAGGTGGAAGGAAGAGAGTCCAAGAGCCCCTGGAAAATGGTCCTTGCGGGGCCTAATCTAGATCTAGGGAGGGAATCAAGCATATAATGCTTTATAAAAGTATGCACATAGGACCAAGTTGCAGCTTCTAGAACATTTCTAGAATCCAACCCTTTCCAAAAAGCCATAGATGTAGCCAAGTCATGGTAGAGTGGACCTTGATTCTGTGTGGAAAAGTTTTGTTGTGGTGATTATAAAAAAAGAGGTAATAGCGTAAGATAACCATTTGGAAACAGTCTATGTTGATACAGGTTGTCCTTTTTTCTTACCTTGACAAGAAAAGAGCTGCAGATCTGAATGATTTAGTTCAGTGAAGATAGTACCCAAGTTCTCAGTGGACATCCAAAGTAGAGAGTATCCTTTCTCTTTCACTTTTAAGATCATTAAAGAAAATAGGAATGGATTGTTTGCTTAAAGTAAACTCTGATACCAGGTTAGGCTTAAAAGACAGATTATTTCTAAAAAAAAAACTGTCTCTGTGGAAAGTGGTCAGGGCAACCAGCAAAACTGTTTTCCAAGTTAACCTCAAGTCAGCCAGATCAGCTTGTCTAAAGAAAAATTAAGATCCCAAGAAGGGGGCACTGGTTTTAAAAGGATGTTAATTTATATGGACTGAGAATTTTGATGTTTTAAATGTCTTCACTTTAAATCTTTAAAAGTTGTTGTCATGTGACTTGTAAAGTTGTTATAAGGGAATGTACATTCTTTTCTTAAATAACTCATTTTAAACCTGAAGAAATCTCAGTGAAAATGCATTTTTTGTGCATTAACCAATACCGATATTAAATGTATATATTTTTGCTGTTGTCATGTTGAGTCCTATTTTCTATTGTTGTGGTTTAACTTTTTTGCCAGATGAACAGGCTTTGCCACAGTCTGTCATTTCATTTTTTTTGCTTTATAATAAACCTCTTAACCAATTACAAAATGATAAGGCAACTTCTAAAACAACACCACAGTACTCACTGGGAATGTTATTAAGCATGCAGGAAAAAGGGGTCATGGAGTTGAATAGAAAGGGCAGGGAATGCACTGGAAACTTCCTGAATATGCTTGTATGTCTATTGGTGGCAGTCTACATTTTTTCTACAAGACTGAATAAAGTACTATCCAGGCACATCACTCTGCAGTCTGTTGGCAATCTAAGAAACATAAAACGTTGTGCATTCTAAGGCCTAATGTATTTTGTCTACACAATGCAGAACTGGGTTCAGTCTGTGTAAACATGTTTGCCTGCACTTGTATACTCCAAAGTCAATGTAGGAAGTATCATCAAATGATGTATGTGTGTAAGTTAAATACCATCCAATGGACGTCCCTGCTTATGTGAATGGTTTTATCAATAGTCTATATTACATAATTTGGTTACATGAAAGGGGTCACACTTTAACTACCCTTCTACATATGTCCCTGCAACCAGCATAATATATTTACTTCTGAAAAGATCTGCGATTAGCAGATGCAAATGATTTACAAAACAAATCTGTCAGTATACAAAGGGAGTATGAGCCATAGCGTAGTCCTTTACAATTTTCTCCCAATAATTTGGGAGGTTTGCTCTCATGAATACAGATTTTTGGCAATAACACTAATGACTTGTGGTATCACAGGTATTTTCCAAAACTATTAATACTGCTAATCATTGGACACTGCTGAAACTGGCAGTCAAGCAGTACAGGAACTCTGATATCAGCAAATACAAAAAATATTTTATGAATAGCAGCTCTTAAAAATGAAGACACAAATGCTTAAAGGTATAAAAGCACTGCTGTACTATAAGGGGATAATCTACATTAAAGTTGCAGCTTCAGAGATCATTAAGTTAAAACTTTTAACAAATTTCAAATGTCAATAGCACAAAGTAACAGGAACTCTATGACCATTTTAAAGAAGCAATGGAACTCTGCAGCTGTTCATTTCCAATATGGCTGTTGATCCTGTTCACTTTAAGTACAGTTATTGGTATTAATTCGTAACACCAGCACCAATGCAAAATACATTGTTCTTAAATATACTTCATCTATGGGATATTTCCTTGAAATCCAAAGTATAGAAATAAACAGGCAGAATTCTGCCTTCAATCACATTAATCATTTTAATATTGGATTGTCACAGGCAATAGTTTCTCAAGTAATTTTAGTATCTGAGACCATTGGTTTTTAAAAACTGCAAAATTGTTTGTAAACAGATAAAGTCTATTAAAAAAGGTGCCAAAGAGAAAATTAGCTTTGGGTACGGTCAAAACACAAAAGTAATCAAGGGTAGAAAGTTATGTCATTGGTGTATAAAATCATTAATTAAATACAGATTATGCCAAAGATGTTTTTGTTAGCAATTGCAGTGCGAGTCATCTGATAATCTATCAGGCCGAGTGTAGATGCCAGTACTGATCTGAGGCACCCAAGCGTGTCGTGGATGGGCATGAATGATGCAGTGAGGGATGTATGGTAACTATATAAATATATACACATAACCCTCCTCCTTCCCCTACCCCATCCCTCCTTTCCACCTCTACTAAATCTCCCCCTAACTCCTAAGTTATCTCACTCCACATATTATGCTTCTATCTTGCAGATCTAGAGTATTGCTAAAGATAAATATTTAAACATGTTTATCCCTTTTACACTTCCTTATCTCAAATATGTCGTAGCTTGAGCTTCCAAGATTGTTCCACTATGTTGTATCCATCTGTGTACATATCTAACTGTCTCAATTTATGTTTCCCGTAAACTTCCTTTTTTCTGACATGTTGTTTTAGCCTCCTGTAAACTTTTTTTCTCTGATAGGATGTTGTTTTAGCCTCCTACAATGTCTGCACTAGTTTGTATCCTTTCTGCCTTCGCAACTAAGTTATGCCACCATTTATGTTTCAATCTATGTTTTCTAATAATGTTTGTAATGCTCTGGAGCATTTCTCCTCAGGTCTCTGCTGAAAATGGGCACTGGCTCAGTCGAACCAACCCTGTTAACAATTTTCAAATAAATAATAATAAATAAAATATAACTCAGGTTAACTTTGACATTCTCAAGTCCTACCTGCACATGAACAAACAAATTCAATAATAAATGTGGGTGCAATAATAATAAAGCCAGTGGACCACATGCTATCACCAACTACGGATTTAAGGGTGTGCCTAGCACCCATTTTGTGATTCCTGTATACCAACAGCACACATGAAACTGCATTAATCAATGACTGGAGAAACACTACAGTCAATTCTAGCATACAAGGCAGTGAGTAGGAATTAATGCCACATTTTACAGACTACTTTATCCCTGTGTATTATAGCTGAGATTATGGAAAGGTCTGTGCATGAAGAAAATCTCATTAGTTAGGTGAAGATGGTAATATTTGTACTACTCAATTTGCATGCAGAAGGGATTTTCAGACCACAGTAAACATCTCATATTTTTGTGACTATGTCTCCAAGGCAAACCAAACAAAATACCTTCCAAACCAAATCCTGGAGGTAAATCCCCTTCCTGTGGTTGGGGATCCAACTAAAAAAAAATAGCAGCGCCCCTGCTGAAGTACCATGTTCCCCAAAAGAATACAGCAGAGAGGGGGTGCCCCCTCTGTGAACAAGTGAAATATGTGCATGTTGTTACGACTTTAGCACAGTATCCCAGCAGCAGCACTCATCTGCAAAGTAATATTTATGAATAAAAAGACGTCTTCACACAAGCAATAGCTGTAAGAGTCCTACTTTCATTTTAACCACCTTTCTGTTGTGTGATATTGCAAACGATCTTTCTACTGTATGTCCGCAAGGCAGATGACAATCACACGCAGGTAGATGCTGAGATGTTATTTTTATTCAGTTTAACTTAACATTTGAAAGGCTAACCTTTTAAGTACTACTGCAGAAAATGGTATAGTGCAAAGCAATATTACAGCCTAATTTAAAGTGCAGCTCGGAAAGTGGAGCTGAATAATGTGTGTGTGTGTGTGTATGTGTGTGTGTGTGTGTGGGAGGGGGTGTATGTATGTGTGTGTGTGTGTGTATATATATATATATGTATATATATATATATATATATATATATATATATATATATATATATATGTATATACACACATACATAAAATAGTGTAGCAGAAGACTGCAAAATGGGTACACAGCAATGCTTTTGCTTGGTCCCATTATTATTCAGCTTATATATGTATATCTGAGTTAAAGGCTGAAGCTCGTTGTGATCTATGAATAAAAATTTGTCAGTAACGTAAAATTAACCAATGCTATCACAAAAGAAAGGAGGGCAAAATAATGCAGGGAAGCTTGATCTCTTGTATGCACTGCTGACATCAAAGAACAAGACTTCAAACGTTATTAAGTCAGTTTATACCTATGGATACAATAAGGTCAAAACTACATAGAGTCTGAGTGATACTCCCTCACACAAACTAAATACTAATACTCTCTTACGCAAAAATAAATGCATGTTGCCATCTGAAAGAAGCATTATTCTGATATAAAGTTATTGTTTGATAAAAATGATAAATATATAAATAATATTTGTTCAGTTGTTGTCAAATCAGCTGTGGTGTAATGAGATCTATGAAAGGAAGGAAAAATCAATTCTGAAATGGACTCCTGGATTTCTTAATGAATAAGATCACTGGTTAATCATACTGAAGTAATTCAGTACAGATGGACAAACAGCATTGCAAGTTTTCAACACAATAAGTTTCACACAGTTGGTAAATAGGGGTCCACTCTGATTCTCTCAGCCTCCATGTGCCAGCAGTGTGACTCTGGCAAGGCCGTTTAAACAGACAGTGCTCTAGGGAAACTGGGAAATTGGGCTAGGTGCCACAGTGCTCTCTAGGACCACATGCCTAGCAACTACCTATGAATTGATGGATTATTCAACTATATTTGAAAAAATGCATTTTCCACATCATAACATACATTAATGGATACTGTTACTTTGATCTACAGAGCTACAGATGTTCAACATTTGATAGCCTGGGCCTAGTTAAGGGCAAGAGATAATGAAATATGGTTTGGACTATATAAAACCTCATGATAAGTCTTAGTAATTCTTGGGCTTGCAGAATAAGTTATTCTGTGTCCCCTACAAAAAAAATCAAAAACTCATTGGTAGTATTGAAGTTTTCAAAATGGGAAAACATGATCATAAGATTATTAAACTTACAGTTTAACAATAGCTAGGCATTTCAGAGTTTTATATCAACTTACTGTTTAGAAAATGTCTACGTTATGTATGCATGTACATAATACCAACTCATTGGTGACTCTCTTGGACTGTATTCGTGGTATCATTTCTGACCAAATGATCTCTCAGCTACGGATGTGGTAGTGTACACTAATATTTCTGTAAAGTAACTTGCAAGGTCTTGGCTGCCTTCCTGAGAAAGTCTTTGTTGGTACAGCATAAATTTTGATGTGCGCAAAAAATGACTTAATCTTGGGCTGTAAATAGTTATCATCTGGAGCCCAGTTCTTAAACAAGCTTTTCTTGGTAGTTCTAAAGCCTTAGAAATAATTTTAAATCCTTCAATATGTTTTCTTTAAGATTAACTAAACACTGTCTCTTTTGTTTAATTTTAACTAAAACTGGCCTTCACTGTTATAATGAAAACCATCAAACTTTATTTTCCTTGATAAGATGTTCCTTCTGCCAAGCATGTTGTGGAACCTCTGAAGCTCAGGAGAATTTAAACGAAAGCATTCATAACAAGTACTAGTAGTCATAAGCTTGAAATCTGGCATTACATTTGAGGATAGTCTCCCCAAAATATGAAAATGGGCAAATTTCTGACCAAAAGATGCCAGTCAGTGACTTGACTGCAAACATAGCATCACATCTCTTATAGTAAGTATTTTTTTCCTATAAATACTTGTTAAATAACAAATCAAAAATTGGTCATACTTTGACATTTTTTGTGGAACAGAAATTACTTGGAAAACAGCTTCCACTTCCAAATGGTGTTAGGTTTTGCAGTACATTTGACCTTAGTATTTGTTAAATGTTAACTTCACCTGTAAGTTAATAGAAAGGATTACTAACACCCAGCTAAAGGGTCCCAACATACACATTAATTTGGACTGCTTAATTCCACAAAAAGTCAAAATATTAGAAAACGTCAGTGCTATTCAGTGCCTGCCAACTTAGGAAAATTGTCCTGCCAACTTTTGAAGAGGAGATTGCCTTTTGATTTACACATTATTAAGAATACATTATGTGGGAATTGCTGCTCTGAATAGGAACATGGGAAGTTAAGTAGTAGACTCCTACACTTCCACATCTTACACATTTACTGTCTGTCGAGTTTAAAAGAAATACAACATAAGAATTACATTGAATCAACTAAAAGTAAAAAGTAAACTCCTACATCATTCATGCTTGTGTCTATTTTACCTGCTTTTGGTGAGACAGATTTGCAGTTTAAAAATTATACTGTACATGTTGACGAATTCTGAACACTGGTTAACCACAGACATGAGTTCTTGTCCTGGCCAATAAAAGACAAAAAGACACTGCATCACCTTAAACTACTGAACATTATAATTTTTCAGCACTGAATTCAATGGTAGTATATCAACATTTGTTAAATGTCAACATATTTACCATGCCAAAGGAGCGCAAGCATGCTATGTTATCAGATGAGCCTAAAACAGAAAATGCCAAGCTGGGTCACTTACATTTTATTGCTTAAATATTCCCGTTCCATTAAAATTAATTTCACTGTTAGGAAGTTACAACCTTTGACTCTGAATGAGTTGCTCTGACTCTGAATGAGTTGCTCTCTGCTTTGCCTTCTTAAATGAACAGCAGCTTGCTCCCTGGAGCAGACTGATGATCTAAGCAATAGTATTAATACGAGCAAAATGCTACTTATTAGGTCAATAAAACAGTTGCTCCCTTAGCTCTGACATGATGCAACAGTTCCAGTCTCAACAATGTTTTCACAGATCTGATGACAGATGGTCAGCAGAATTCTTACAGAAGCAAGTGTTTTACAGCAAACTATCTGGACTTTCCTTTTTGCAAGTGGAGTGTACTTTCAATTAGTCTGAATGATAAAATATGAACAGGGCATTACAGAGTTAACGATTTTGGAGATGGAAAGCATGTAAGAGTACTGCAGTGAGTTGAAGGCAGTAACAGGCAAAATGATTTATAAGAATGGAGTACACACAAATAAAATAGGTTGCTGTATATGGCCACAGTAACAATGCCATGTCCAACAATCCACATAAAATATTCGCTTATGGAAGCTCTTGACACAACACAAAAATACACAGTGGGAATTTGAACCATACTCTATAGTGTTCATTTTGAGACACAGTGCGACTTTTTTAGAAAGGATACTGCAAACAAACACTTACTCAAAGGTCTCAAAATGAGCACCTTCTTAAATAATCTGGTGGTTCAGTTTATTACACACATAATTGTTTTTCTCTAAGTTTGGTTTTTACAGAAAGATTTCTTATTAACATTTAATTCTTACAAATTAAACAGCTAAAGCTATTTCACTGATTTGTGCTATGTGCCCTAGCATGTAAACAACAGTGAAGCATAACACAGTTTTAAACATAATACAGGCATCTTTGCATAATGTGATATTTAGACACAGTTCTGTTTATGTTTCATACTTTTCAGTAGTTTCATATGAATTTCCTTACTGTAAACAGCAACTTCAAAAGAATGTTTCGAAATCTGCATCTGCTTATCTCATCCAATTTTATCTGCACTTTTGTTGCTGTCTCCTCCATTTGCTAAGCTGAATTTAAAGGACTGTGCTGTTACTTTCATGCGTCTGAGCTTTACTAATTAAAAAAAAAATTTGGTGGCAGATGAGGGAGCAAACACATGAAATATAAACTGAACTGTGCCTGAATGTTACACATAGCAAAGTTCTTGAATTGGGATCCTGTCATTTTACTGAAACAATTCTAGTGTTAAGGAAGTGACATTAAAACAGAAGCATTGGCAGTCATACAGATGTGGTTAATGGAGACTCCAGGACATTGAAAAAATCTTGAAAGGATGAGATTAGTTTAACAGTGTCCCTCATCTCAAGTACAGGGCTTGAAATATGGTACAGATGCTCATCATAGCAACCCAGCTATTTTCTTTCATCAGGCAGATCAATGCAGTTGCCATTGCAATCTCGGCTGACCTTTTCACCAGGTGGGTCACAATTACATCAGCATCTTCTCTAACCCTGTAGTAGCGTTGCCTCCTCAGTGACTGGTTATAATTCCCCCACCCACCTCCCCAAAGCCACAAAGTAGATGCTCTTGGTTTCTCCTGGCTTCATGAACACAAAGATGTGTGTGTCCTACCACAGGAGGAAGCAATGGCTGTTAGTTATACAGGTATAGTGAAGCACTGATCACGCCGCTGTCTTCATTATTGGATGTGGCATGTAGTGGAAGACGTGGCCTGGCAGCACATGCAAGTGGGATTCACAGATTTAGGGGGAATCAGGTCAAGGTCTTCATCATCTGGTATCTCATCTAAACGATAGCCATCCTTCAACAGCTGAATGTTCAAATCCTGGTTGATTTGCTGTAGGGCGAGAAAGAAATGTTACAGTTTTAAATTTAGCCAGTACTATAAACTTTGTGAGGAAATACAACTTTCTCTACAAAACTTTAAATAAAATGCATCTCTTCAACATATGTGGGATAAAATAAAATATATCTCATTTAATTAGCCAGAATAAAATCTGGAGTATTAAGACAATTTATACTATAAAATTAGTTTCTATGCACAGTACAGAAAGCATCATTTCCGTACTTGTATAAGATTTCCAAGGCATAAAGTATTACTAATAAGGAACAGCTGAAAAATTACTTTAGGCAAACTAAATTAACTTTTCCATGTTTTACAGTTACTTTTTTACTTCTGTTGAAAAAGTACACATCCACATTAAAACACATGTAGTGTTTACAGAGAAGATGCATACTGAAACAAAAGGCATCAATGACTAAACCTAAAAAGACAGTTTTATATACAGGATCTCTCACATGACCATTAAGAACATGACTTACATCAGCACTAGATCTATAAATGGAAACTGGTTCCACTTACTCCAGTACCTACAAGTGATAAAACAATAAATGTCAACAGAATGGAACAGATGTTCTTTAATGGAAGGAAGATCTATCCCTGGCTTACAAGGAGGCAAATTACAAAGATTCTGTACCTCAGAAATCAACTCACAGCACAGCTCTCCTAGCAGCATGAAGAAGGGGGTCTATATCACTTCAGAGAAGTGACAGTTCAGCAAATGGCATTTCATCGGAAATGCCAATCATCGCAATCTGCTCTTGTGGGGGGCTCCACCTCCCATGCGCCCACTCACACCCCCTGCTAATTATATATACCAACTCCAAGATCACACTACAGTGGGAAAAGGGCAAATTTCCCGATCCTCACTGTACCACAATCTCGGTATGAACAGTTCCAATGAACGGCATATGTTCAATGTAAGTGAACCGAAAATGCCGTTCACTGAACTGAATTTTCACTGAGTAATACAGACACGAATAAGGTTATATATGGATGTAAGACTTTCCACTAACCGTCCAATGTGCAAACAAGTCATATTTAACTTATGTTAGTTTTCAGCAAAAACTACTACTATGACTTTATACTTCTATAACTACCTTCCAGCCTCCTTTCCTGTTCTAACTGGAGGTGGAATTTATTTTAAAAAAGTTTGTTCCAGACTTTATAGGACTTCCAGTCTTTTCCTATAAAGTCTGAAGCTGGAATTCAGTTATGTATTACCTTACCTTATATTCATTTTCAGCTGACTGTATCTTTAGATGTGGGATCACCTCAAGGTGATGACACAAACGACAGATCAAATCTTCTACTGCCTTGCTATAACCCTCTTCAGTTCTACAAACCCTTCTTAAATGCATGAAGTGCACTTTGTTGCATTGGTTCTTATATGTCTCAGACGACAATTATTTTTTTTTAACTAAAATAAATTTTCTTTAAATTCCTGTTATTAGTGATCCATCACGTGTTTTGGTCACCATTACAACAAGAAAATCAATGGTAAAAAATTCAGTCTTCTATGTAAACTTTATGCCAAATCTCTCTTGGTTTAAATATTTCAGGAATGTGCACAACTCTTGGAAACCTTCCATGCCAGATCGTCCAGCAGTCATCCAAGTATTTGTGCTTCATATCAGTATAAGGCAAAAAAATGTTCTCTCCAGAATTATAACCATACAGATTTTCATGATGGTCTGTAAATAGGTCAGCATACAATGGTGCAAATGCTGCTCCAGTGGCTTTTACCTTAAGCTGAAGAAAAGAATTTGAATCAAATTAAAATAATTTTTTTTAACAGCAATTCTGTTAACTGTAAAATAAAATCCTTGAATTGAAATTTGTACAGCTCACCATCACAAAGTTTCCAAATGTAATTCATGAGGAATATTTGGATATAGCGCTCCCATATCAAGCATACACATATACTAGTTCCAATTAATCTGATTCTCCGATGTTAAAAGAAACAATTCAGTAGTATGCTTAATACGTGAGCTAAGTAAAGGCACCCAGATAATATCTCAGGATGCCTTCTAAATAACTTGAAATATGACCTATCATGGCCACTCGAGTCACTATTCAACCATAGTCTCTGCACAGGATTTGTGCAACGTGAATGGGGGACTGCAACGGTCATCCCTCTGCACAAGGGCATACCATCAACACATCCCAGGAACTATAGACACATTAGAGTAACCAGTCTCATAAGCACAGCCAATGGAAAGAATTACTGTGGAAATAATTAGCAAAGAGACAGGAAACCATCAAACACTGAACCCAGTCCAGCTTGGTTTTGACAAAGCCAGGTCATGCCTACTGAACCTGGTGGACTTCTTTGAGAAGGTCACCAAGGCAATGGATGAGTGGATGAGGGCAGAATGGTCCATACTGCCTACCTTGACCTAGCTAAGGCATTTGATACAACACCCTACTCGGCCACTGTAAACAAACTCAAGGACTTTGGCATAAGCTACTATGTCACTCACTGGATAGCCAGCTGGCTCTTAGAAAGGCCCCATTAAGTTAGGATTGGCTAGACCACCACCACAAACAGGCTGGTCACCATTGGAGTCCCCCAGGACTCTATGTTGGGTCTGCTCCTCTTTGGCATCTATTTTTTGGAATCAAGGTCAATGTCAAGGGCCTCCAGCTTACCAAGACTGCAGATGATTGCAAGTTAGGAACAATCATAGAAATTCCCTAGTTTACTAACATCTTACAGAAAGGTGTAACACAGACAAATGACTGGTGCCAAGGCTTAAAACTCAATGCCAAGAAATGTATAACAGTACCTTTGGGAATTCAGCCACCCAGGGGAACTACTTCATTGATAAAACACCCCTAAGAGTAGACACAGTAGTCAGGGATTGGGATTCATGTAGATAGTAACCTGGCCTTTGACTAACATGTGTCTACAGTAATAAAAGAATCATTCTATGTCACTCAACTTATAAATAAGGGCATGGCATCTAGATCCAGGGAAGTCATCGTGCCACTGTACTCAGCTCTCATCAGACCCATCATTGAGTATAATGACTCCTTCGGTATGTACCTAACCAGCCACATGCAACAAATGGAACATCCACAGAATTTCCTCAGAAGAAGAATACAGGGCATAAACACAATGTCCTGCGCAGTTTGCCTCAAAGCCTTTTCAATATACTCTTGTTTTTCTACAGGCTGCTGAGAGGCAGTTTATGCCTGGCATACAAGGCATACCTGGATCCCGCTGTGACAGACCTACTGTCTATCTGCAAAGCATACAAAGCCAGAACTACTAGATCTAAGGGTTTAAACTTTGCTTGTAACTTAAACAGGACATTCTAGAGGGGCAGGTATGTATCTCAGAGAATCCTCATCCTCCCATCCATGTGAAGCAGAGCCCCTCCCTAACCCTATTCAAACACAACCTGGACCAGTGGATGGGAAATCAGAAGTTTACCCCTGATCTGACACTTATGTCTCTGATGTATACAGGCAGCCATTAAATCACACCCTAACTAAACTCATAGGATACATTTGACTTGCATTGCTAGACTTATAAAGGCCCTAGTGGTCATTAGCAGTGTGCTGCTCATGGGTGTTGCCTCTGCCAATTTCTGTTTAGTGGTTTTGTACCTCTTGCACTCCAAAACCCATAAACAAGTGCAGGTCTGTAGCTTTTGGTCACTCTTCTGGCTGAGCATCCTAGTTCCAGCTGAGGAAGATAACCTCTTCCTTTTGAAATGTTCATTAGTGGGTTTTCATCTAGCAGTTCAACATAGACTAAACATGCTGGTTATCATTTTTAAGTTTCTGGCTCTACAAGAATGTCACTACACTCTAACCCCATGTGCAAAAAATGGGAAAGGAGTTACAGATGGATGCATTAAAAGATGTATTTTCCAGCATATTGCTGTCTGATCAGGACACACGGGTAAACAGCAGTAGCAACCATCCTTTGTCAGCTTAGTAGTGGCTGGTCTTCTTTCATATCGCCTTATACCTTCCTTAAGTGAGTAAATTCCTCTCTTACACTCTGCAATGTAACAAATATCTCAGACAAATTTTACCTATATGAAGGTTATATTCTAATTAGACCATCATTCTGTCTGGTGTTACCTAAAGGACCTGTTACCTAGCAGTCTGCTCTTCCATGCGGGTGTCTATTTCCTGCTAGACTATCTTATCATGATGTAGCTCAGATCTCATGTTGTGAAACAGAGCTACTCATGTTACATGGTTGTTCACAAATGTTGCTTTTGATTTTATGCTTTCTTTAAGGCTGGATTCAGAAGAGTTTAGTCTGCAGGCTCACATATACTTTCCCACTATAAAGAAGCAGAGCTGTTGGTAGTGATGGATACCGATGGTGGGCTTAAAAGAGTCATAACAAATCAAGATCACTTTGTATCATGTCTTGTTTTACACAAACTGCATAACAGCATTTCCCTGCCATGCATTGCTTTACATAAGCTGCAGTGCAATGACTGAACTGTACAAAGGAAAATTATGTATATAAAATGTGAAAAAAAAATTGTGTGAAGTTTATGTTAACTTTCAGATGTGTTGTACAAAAGAAGTAATGAAGTGCACATGTTTGAAGATACACTGGACACAGGTTATGATTAATCGGTCTTGCACAACATCAGCATAAGGCAGTGAAGTCTTTATTCATGCATGTAGCCACATAAATGTGTGACCTGCTGCTGGGTTTGATATTTTTGTCAACAAAATTCCTGGTTTAGCACATGACCCAGTTTTTATATGAGCCTAATTTCTTTCAATCTGTACAAAAACAAGGTAAAAATAACGAGCAACCCAGTCTCACAGTGACTTTAAAACTTGGGCAGTAATGTAAACAAGCATACTTTTATTGGTGTTCTCTCCTGTAAAATTTAGACAGTGTTTTACACTTTAAAATGTAATCTGAAATAGCAATACAACCACCTTCTATCAAAACATGCACACTTAGCATGAGAATATTACAAGGAGGTTGACTGTAGTTTCTGTCTTCATCCTGTGATGCATGGGGTCAGCTAATGAGCACAGTCAGTGTCACAGTCATACTATGTTACACAGCTACACTTTGGTTGCCATAGTTCATACCTCTAAACAGTTTTGCACAAGTTCCAAAATGGCACGATCCATTCTCAGTCCTGCCAATTACCACATTAATGGGCTGTCCTACATACATTGCGTGAATTTTCTCTTTCTCTGGTGAATCTGGGAATTTTGAGGCAATGTTACAATTGCCTTATGTACACAGACAACCCTCTCCTCCTTCCAACAAACTCTAATACATGTGAGAGATGCAGTTACACAGCCAAACTGGAGGCAGACCTCTCTCAACCCAAGACTGGCACAGTCAGTCAGGAGGAAAAGGTAACCACCAACATCACAAATCCAGTCTCACACAGACCTATTGCATCTGCATACCCAACACATAAACACACAAAAACATACTCTGAGGCTCTAAATAAAAATCTGCCTAAACAGCAAAGACCTCCTAAGCAGATATCCAAGCAACAGCCACCCCTCAACAATACCCACAAATCACATATCTCACAAAATCAGTGTGCCTCACAGTCACAGCCCATAAGGCCAAACAACACACCAAATACACTTGTTATAGGGGACTCTATTGTCCGGCACACTGACGTCCCACTCACCAGACTGAACAAGGAGAAGGTCACCGTAAGCTGCCTGTTGGGTGCCAGTATCCGCTACATAACGCAAGCACTCAGGCCACTCCAAAGCAAGTACAAGTATGACTCCATCATTGTCCATGCTGGTGCGAATGACCTGAGATGTACCTCCTTGGACTACATGAAAAGAGACATAGAGGAGCTCTCTGACCATGTAGCCCAGTCTGGTATGTCCCTGACTTTGAGTAGCATCTTGCCCTCACCAAGAATGATGCCACAGTATAAAGACAAAATGATCAGTTTCAACAATTGGCTAAAGTATTGGTGTCATTCAAAGGGGATCCAGTGTCTGTCAGCCTGGGATGACATGCTCGACAAGCCACGTTGCTTAGTTAGGGACGGCTTTCACCTGTCACCCTTAGGCTTTCGTATACTGGCCAAGGCTCTTGCCACCCCCATAGTGCCTTTTTTAGGCAAGGCTCAAAGGACAAACCCACCTCCAATAGACAACCCAAAGATAAAAAAACTAAAGGTAATGCTACTCAATGCCAGAAGTCTAAACCTCAAGATGCACACACTTGAGACTCTCCTCAGTATGGAGAAAATCAATGTCTGTGCAGTAACAGAAACCTGGTTCAAGGCTCCTGAGAGCACCCCAGCACTACCAGGTTATAACTCATACCATGCGGTTCGGCCCCAAAACTCGGACCGAAGCACAAAAGGAGGGAGAGTATCTATATTCATCAAAGATACCTACACCTCTAGGTTAGTGGCACTGCATGAAGCATCGGAAACCATCCATGTGCAACTAACAGCGGGCAAAACTGCCTTTTAGTTTGTAGGCTGCTACAGAACACCCTCCCTATTACAGGAACCCCATTTGGCATTCCTGAGAACACTGGAGAATATGAAGGTCTCTCCAAACACTATGTTATTGGGTGACTTCAACTACCCAAACATTGACTGGGAAAACTACTCAAGCCCAAACACCCTCGCCCAACGGTTCCTTGAATTTATAAACTCTAACGCAATGGAACAACTGGTCACCACTCCCACAAGAGGGAACAACATACTGGACCTGGTCATCACCAACATGGGGACTCTATGTTCCACACCAGAGGTAAACCCCTCATTGGTAAGATCAGACCATAAACAAATTTCCCTGGACATCCATATCCCGTCCCCATCCCCAGCCAAGGAAATCATAGTAAAGAATTTCTCCAAAGCCAACTTTGCACTTCTCAACACTGAGGTGGAATCCTTCAGAGCCCCTGGGCCAGAGGATAATACAGCCCAATCCGCAGAATCCTTTACAAATGTATTCTATGAGCACCTGCAGGAATGCATGGATCGTGCTATCCCAAATATAACCAAGACTCACTCCTCCAAAAACAGGAGACCGGTCTGGTGGACCCCGGCCATAAATAAGCTATACAACAGAAGGAGGAAGCTACTACATGACAGAGCAAAATCCCAAAAAGGGAAGGCATCTCTGATCAGTATTAGCAAGAAACTTCGATCCCTCATAAAATCATCAAAGGATAGTTTCGAAAGAAATATTGCCCTAGACACTAAAGATAATCACAAGGCCTTCTTTAGTTATGTCAGAAACATGGGCGGAAACTCCCAGATATGCTCTGAATTGTTGCATAACGGTACAAAATATACCAAACCTACAGACATAGCCAACATCCTGGCAGACAGATTCAGCGCAAACTTCTCCCCCTCTTCCCCCCCAAAGGAGCAAACGCCTATCCCAACTGAATGTAACCCCCCTGACATCACAGATGCACAGGTGAAAGCTGCCCTCTCCAAAGCAAAAAACACAGCATCTATGGGACCGGATGGTGTCTCAGGCTGTGTCTTACATGAGCTCCAAGAAGAACTGAACCCTCACATTAAGTCACTGTTCAAACTTAGCCTTACTATAGGATATGTACCCAAAGAATGGCTTACAGCTACAGTGGTCCCACTCCACAAAGGTGGTGCCACAACGGACCCCGGAAACTATCGCCCCATAAGCCTGACTAGTCTGGTCTGTAAAGCTATGGAGCGTATTATCATGGAACTCATAAACAAAAACATTGGGAGCCTCCAGACACTGGACCCTACCCAATTTGGCTTTGTTAAGGGCAGATCTTGCCTCTTAAACCTAGTTGATTTCTTTGAAACAGTTACCAAAGCCATAGATGAGGGCAAGGTAGTCCATACAGCTTACCAGGACCTCGCAAAAGCCTTCGACACAATACCCCACTCGGGCATCATAAATAAGCTTACCAGCTTAAATATCAACCCCTATATCACAAGATGGGTTGCAAACTGGCTCAGAGATAGAACCCACATAGTCAGAATCGCAGGTGCCATGTCCGAATCCAAACCAGTTACAAGTGGTGTCCCACAGGGCTCAGTTCTGGGACCTCTCTTGTTCGGTATATACTTCTCTGAGGTTCAGGCTAACATGGGGGGATTATGGCTAACAAAGTTCACAGATGACTGCAAACTGGGGGCCATAATTGAATCTCCAACTGACACAAGCATCCTCCAAAAGGGTCTCACAGAGACGGATGCTTGGTGCCAGAACCACAGCCTCAAGCTAAATGCTAAAAAGTGCATAGTCATCCCCTTTGGGAAAAACAAGGTGCCCACAAATTACCACATAGGTGGTAATCCATTAAGTATGGAAGAAGTAATTAGAGATTTGGGGACCAACGTAGATAGTAATCTCTCCTTTGATAATCACGTTGCCAAAGTGGTTAGGGTTATAGCCCACCTTATCACGAAAGGGTTCACATCTAGATTAAGAGAGGTCATTGTGCCCCTCTACTCGTCACTCATCAGGCCCATAATTGAATACAATGCCCCTTTTGGGATGTACCTTACCCGACACCTGCAGCAACTGGAGAGACCCCAAAAGTACCTCACCAAGAGGATCATGGGCTACAAACAGATGTCCTATGCAGCTCGACTAAAGAAACTCCAGCTCTACTCAGTTGCTTACCGCCAACTCAGAGGCAATCTATGCCTGACGTACAAAGCCATGTCAAACCCAGAATTAATGGACATGCTCCATCTCAAAAAATCCAAGTCCCTTAGAGCTACACGCTCCAGGGACCTAAACCTCAGCACAAAAATAAATAGGACATGTGGGAGGGACAGATTCATTTCCCAGAGGCTCCCCTCACTCTGGAATAGAATCCCAATTCATGTTAGACACAGCCCCTCGCTGACCCTCTTCAAGCGAAATTTGGACGCGTGGATGGGAAATCGCAAATTCACCCCTGGGATCTCTCCTGTGTCCCTGCTAGACAGAGGCACAGTAAACTAATCTTAAAAGGGTACCTTCTGTGACCTATTTTACAGAGGCACATTAGGCTAATCTAATAGGGAGGCGGAAGCCAAATACACTCTGGCTAGGCTTATAAATGCCCTAGGGCAGATAGCCTAGTATCTACCTATGAACCTATGAACCTAAAAGGAAACAAGAGTAACTGAGAAATGCCTGCCAAGATTCTCTGGTATGAAGCCTGGTGTGTGCCAATGGTTTCTGAAGACACTGATAGTTTCATGGTGTCCCTATGATGCTTCCAAAAAGAGTACAATCTTTTGCTTTTTTTCTCCACAGAGACCACAAGGGAAGTCTGCTGAGAGAATTACAGTGGAGCACTCAGTATAAGATGGTGCCTGGCACTGCTTCCCCAGTACAGTGACTGAGGCCAACTGGCATCCAACGAACTGGTGCACAGTGCAGGTGCCACTACAGAGACCTAAAGAGGCATCAACTGCAGTCACTACTCTAGGCTATGTACTGTAGCTGCAGGTCATGGTCACAAGTGGGATATTTAATAACTTGCTGGGTTCACACTGATATTTCACAATCCTTAATGAGTTTTAGACTTTGTTATGCACTATAGACAAAACAGTGGCCAGCCCAGCTGGCCCACCATGTTTCTGAATCTCAGGGCCTGACTGTATTCCACATGAAAGTGGCACATTTTATTAATTTGAAATAAGTACTACACCTTACTTAATGTGGTATAAGTGCCCTAAGATTCCAACTATAAGAATGAGATCAATTTTGACCTCTCACTAAGTAACCTCTGGGACAGGTTATAACCATGTGATCTGAAGTGCCCATCAACAATGTCATAAATGTGGTTCCTGTGGTAAAATGTTTCATGGATCATTTATTGCAAATGAGAGATTTAATTTATATTAGAGGCCAATAACAGAACAGGCCTATAAATGAAAACTAGTACAAAGGAAGGCATGTGAACTGAAAGAGACAGAAGGAAGAATTATCATGGACAATGTCACATTGACTGATTTTTAATTGTTAAACCAGTGGCAATACATAAAGGAATTTGAAGTTTGTTTGTGTCTTTCGGCTTTTCCCGGTTAGGGGTCGCCACAGCGGAACTCCGGTCCGCTAATGATTGGTAGTTGATTTTTACGTGCCATTACCAGCCCTGACGTACCACCTTCAACGAAGGTACGCCCTATTCAAGCATGTCTCCCTCAGAAATGTTAAGTAACCATGCACATATTACATGACAGTAAACAGATAATAACAAATATATTGCCATTATAGTGTTATATTCAGAAGAAAGCTGCAGAATATGAAACACTTTCTACTTACAGAAATGTGTCGAGTTTCAACTTCCTTCAGAATACATCTAAATCAGTGCCACTCATAAGACTGCAGCTATCTTAATAATTTGCATACGTCTGGCATTAACTATGCAGGGTAAGATGAATATTTTACTCATCAGCCACACATTACTCAAAGTGGAAAAGTATCACTGAAAAAGTTATAAGTACCTGGATTAATGAAGTTACAAAACTGTTAGTAGTCAAACTCTTTTTCAATGTTCCATGTGCTTTGCAATCTGACGATTCTCAGTTATGAAGCTTCAAAAAATCATGGATGCACTATTTTAAAACTACAGTTTATATTCTATAATACAAGCTTACACTACTACTCTCCCTTCTGTAACATTTTCAAAACGCAAGCACAGTGTTTACAGCTTCAAATACATAATGCTTAATATGTGTTCAGTTTCTAAAGGACTTAGCTTTTATTCAATTGATATCTTAAAATAATATTTTCAGCTTCAGATATATTTACTTCATAAAACACTGTGATTTTAACTGTTTTACTTAATGTTGCATATCCAGCATTCTAGGTGAAATAGTTTTGGTAGGAAATACACTTCAGCAGTCCAGTTACAAACCTTCCCTACCCCAACCTCAGCTTACAGTAAAGGACTAAGCAGGCTTACTTCTAATTTTTCCTTGTTAAAGAAACTACAGACTTTGCCTTAGAATCGATTTTCAAGTGCCCCTGTTTTCACATGATTTGGGCAGTTCTGTCTTGCAAATAAAAAAATTGAAAAACTGTGAATGTACTGATATTATCGGGGGGAACTGTTTTTCTCACCTTCTTGCAAATATTGCACAAGACTACAATATTATATCTGAAACACCATAAATGAGATCAGATAATAGCAACAACTAAAATTACACAGCAGTGATTACTGAATATGAAAATAAAGATAAAGTAAGTTATACGTATTGGGTGATGGCATGATTTGTTCTTTGGCATTTCACATTTCAGTAACTACTGCCCCACTTTGGGCACATGAAAATATGTCAGCCCTATACTTGTAAGAACCTTTAGTTATCAACAAACAAAATAAAAATATGTCAGCCCTATACCTGTAAGAACCTTTAGTTATTATCAAACTAAATAAAAATATGTCAGCCCTATACCTGTAAGAACCTTTAGTTATCAACAAACTGCATAGTGAGTTGTTAATTGATGCTAGTTCAAAATCAGCACTCAGCAAGAATGATTTAAAATCCATAACAATCAGGTGAGGCAACTATGGCTAAAGCAAAGTATAGCACAGATTTTGAAGGACACTACGCATAAGGTAAAACTGTTTACCAGAGACAGAGGAACACTTTTTAAGCAGATCGTCAATGTGGTGTTCAACTCTTTTTGAGTCTACTTACAGATGTAGAATGTTTCACTACAAAAAAAAAGACAATTACAAGTAGTTTAGTATGTGTTTGGGATCTTGAATTTTAATTTACTAAAAGGCATTAAGAAAAAGGAAACAGCTGGCAATTTCTACAATGAAAAGGGATATGTTGACAAGGCTTATTTAAGCAACAAAAGGTTTGCTTCATCAGCACAAGTAATGTAGAGCAGTCAGAAAAGCTAACATGCATTTATAAAATTATATGTATCTCACAGTGATTGGCCGGTATAGTGTGCAACAGGATGCCCATAAATAAGGTGAATACCTCTCTCTCTCAGCACAATTAGTGTGGTCATGGAATGCTTCTATGGATAAAACAAGTTATGTTTTATATATATCTATATATATATATATATATATATATATATCTATATCTATATCTATATATATATATATCTATATATATATATATATATATATATATATATATATATACACAACCAGAACAGTGATGTAGTTAAGTCAAAACACATTACATAGGTACATTCTGTGCTTACTCTGGGGATTACCCTGGAGATGGCTAAACCAAATGCAAGTATTTCTTATGGGGGGCACTCCTGCTATTACACATACTAAATCTGAGATGGCTAAACCAAATGCAAGTATTTCTTATGGGGGGGGAAGCACCCCTGCTATTACACATACTAAATCTGAGATTGCACAATCCCGGGAAAAGGGAATATTCCTATACCAGGAATTTTCAATCTTGCACTCATGTCACTCATCTGTTTCAGTTGACCAAATGGTATCAACCACATAGCTGTTGACACTGTGATCATTTGCCCAATTGCACTGCAACCAGATAATACAGATAAAATGTGATTTTTACCACTATGCTGAAATGATATATTAGCACACGGAAATACATTGTTTACACATGTGCTGCACTCTATTTAATGAACACAAGTTATATACCCCTCTCTGCACAGAAATACTAAAAAGAAACATGCCAAACTGTGAGAGTGAAATGTTTCTGAAATACATTTTTCTCAAAACATTCAATTACAATAGGATACTCAGGTACAAAATGTAACTAAGACAGCCCTTCTACCTTTAAGGATCTCAGTGCGACATGATGCTGAATTTGACTATAACACTCTATCCTACTCACCAAACAGAGTTTCAGCCATGCCAACTTTTCATTCCCAAAAACAGTTCTATGTCTGGAGAAATACATATTTTTTATTACTGAAATAAAGACAAATAAAAAAGGCAGTTTCTGGACATGGGTTGCATTTTCATCCTCACCAGAAGTCATATACCTTTACTGGCAACCAAGTATAATTAAACAAGGCATCCTGGCAGATGCTAATGGCGATGTAATTCTGCTACTGAAGCCCATCAAGTAAAGACTTACAGCATATCAGATCATGAACATGTTTTGAATTTCCAGAATCTTCTCACACATCCTGCCTCAGGAGGGTGACAGAAATATCACAAGCAAGTCTGATGACTTGTAAAAATGCAAATGTCAATGGAAAAAAATTTGATGTTAATGTTATCCAGACTGTTATTGTTTATCAGCACTTATTGGACACAATATCTGGATATTTTTAACATCCACTAAAGCATTCTTAACTGAACTACAGCGTGAGCAGAACTCATTCTGAAAAGTACAAAAACACTTGGCCCATTAAGGAGAGACTGGCACCTGTTCAGCACAAGTTTTGTAACTAATAGATAAATATATTCATTCAAATAAATTCCAGTATACTACAGTCTTATCAAATCTTTCAATCTGTCACATAAACTGCACTGTTTCTGATAATCCGAATAATATTAGAGCAAGTCTCAAACGTTTCTTCTTTCAAGAACACTCCATGAAATCATGTTATTAAAGTGGGCATACTTTTATGCATGAATAAAGTAAAAATGTAGTGACATCCACTGGAGTAAACCACGGCTAACTAACAGAAATCGCCTGAGTCGAACACAATGTACCCAATGCAACGTGGTATAAAACGAACACTTTTAATGATAAAACTTGGTAAGCGCTTTCACCATTGAGGCTTCTTCAGACCATACAAACGAAATAAAATCAAATCCTACTTAAATAAATTACCTCATGAATAATTCATCTAATATTGGAGTCATACTGACATCACTTCCTTCTCATTAAAAAAGTCGAAATTATGTAAAGCTTTATATAGACTTAGTAACATTTACTGACACAAAATATTTATGACTATTTATGTACATATAACCTATACAGTTCAAAAACAACATTTAAAGAATATATTATGTACAGTTTAAATTTATAAATATATACATATCTAATTTAAAAATAGTTAACCCTATATCATTTAAAGAAACACATTGTCACAGCTGCTTAAACATATCCAATAGCTGTTCATAGACAAACAATATAACAATAAAAATAAAATAAATATTATTTAATGGACTTCAATCTTCTGTTTTGTAAAACTGGTTTGAGGGGTATCTTGTCATTCAGTCCCGGTCTCTTATCTGCTCTATGTTTTATAATCCATTTCATCTCACAGCTTTCTGTGAAGTTCTTAATATCCGCCCCTTCTATAATTGGGACTGATGACCTGTAACACCAAAAACTTAAAATAATGTGTTGAACCTGCTTCTAATATGTGTCCAGCTAGTGCATTATGCTCTGATTTGATACGTATATGATATAGGTGTTCCCTCATTCTCTCCCTCAATTTCCTATTAGTTTTACCTACGTAAAACGCACTGCATGAAATACACCTAGCAAGATATACTACATGCTCTGTCTGACAATCTGCACTGTTGAACAAATTATATTCATGTTGTGTAATAGGATGTACAAAAGAAGCACAAGTATCAATGTAGCAACAAAAATTGCATCTGTTACATGGTTTTGTTCCATATGTAATGTTATCATTACTTCCTTCATTTCCTTTCATCTTGTTTCTTGTCTGACATAGGAGTTGTTTCAAATTCTTTCTATTTTTAAACATAAACCTCACTCTTTCTCCTACTATTCCTTTAATGTCCTCATCCAATACTAAAATATCCCAGTGTTTTTGCATTATATCTTTCAAATTATTGGTGTCCGAAGTATAAAACATAGGTACTTTTATTTGACTATCTATCCTTACTTTTTGCTCATTACTTGAGGGAGTGCTTCCATGGGAAATGTATGGGCATGCTTTTGTTAGCCTTAATATACAAGCTTCATCAATAGCTGTATTTACTTCAATAAGTTTATAATTCCTATCTAACAATCTTGTTTTGAGATCATACATTTCTTGTTCATAACCCTCTTGTGTAGGATTTAACCTGGATGCCCTCATGGCCTGACCTTTTATTACGTTCTTAAAGATGTAGTTGGGGTGCATGCTATTCCTATGTAGAAGAGTATTCCTGTAGCATGCCTTCCTATGAACCCCCGTATTTAACATCCCATTCTCCAGTCTCTTAATGTATACATCTAAAAATGAAATATTATAGCATGAATGTTCCATTGTAAAGCTTAGGTATTCAGTCAAACCATTTATCTCTAATATAAATTCTTGTAGGCCTGTTTCATTGCCTGTCCAGATTAAAAACAAATCGTCTACAAAACGTCTGTAAAATCCTACATTTGTTTTAAAACTCTCTAAAGGAAATAACTTCTCCTCTTCCCAACTAGCCATAATGTTATTTGCGTAGCTGTTCGCACAACGTACCCATCGCTACGCCATCATTCTGAATATATATTTCCTCATCAAATACAAAAATGTTATTATACAATATCATCTCTAGGAAGAGGGTTAACAGCTCTATGAAACTAGCAGCATTTGTTGTGTGTTGTCAATATAGCTATGTAACTTGTCAACACCTTGCTCATTCGGTATTACAGTAAACAGGCTTTTCACATTTAAAGTGACTAAAATACATTGTGTGTCATTCATAGCGTTACTCATGTAGTCATATAAATCTAATAAAAATTGCTTACTGTCTTTTAAAATATATTTGTTAGCCTCCACCACGGGTCTCAAAAAGTATTCCAAATATATTGATAAGGGCTCAGTCACCCATCCCCTCCCAGCCACAATGGGTCTCATGGGGGGATGACTAGGGCACTTATGTACTTTGGGAAGGCCTTGTATAATCGGTATTAAGGGATTATTCACCCTCAAAAACTTAAACAGCTCTAAATTGATATAACCACTTTTCAGGCTGTTATCAAGCATATCATAAAGTCTAAATATCTTGTTACCCACTTCCTCCATATTAATTTTGGAATAAAACCTTTCTTCTGATAGTAATGTCAACATGCTACATTTATAACTACTTCTATCCATAATTACAATAGGACCACCTTTGTCCGCCAGTCTGATAATGATAGAATCATCATTATATAAATCATTTAATGCTCTTCTTTGTTTAAATGTAAGATTATTATTCCTTCCATTTTTTTCTAAATTTATCCATTTGATGTATGTCATCTTCCACTAACTTTAAAAAAACATCTAAAAGTGGATGTAAATTTGGAACATATGTACTTGGAGCATGAAGTGTTGGGCCTCCTATATTATTAATGTTGTTACCATATTCTAATTTCCATTGGACATTACTTGCAAATAGCCTGATATCTATTATGGTATCTGATATATCGCTTTTCTTAGTTGGTATAAATGAAAGGCCTTTCTCAACACTCATATACAGTTCACGTTTTACATGACAAATTCAAAACTAATGATTGTCTATTCGCTCCCACATCTTCTTCAATGTTGGTCCTGTGTGCTCTCCGTGCGACCCTTTCCGCTTCTGTCTACCTCTGCTCATCGACCTCTGCCATTTGGCTTGTTGTTGGAGGTCTATGGGGAAAGGGATGAACTGAGCAGAGCCATTTCCCAGTCCAACAACTTGAGAAGAAATCTTCCTTGTAACAATTAATTCAGTTGCACTACTGTTGGAAGTCACTGTTGCATTATTGTCACTTTCTGAGTTGTCTATGAGCTCTTTAGTGGTGGTTTCTGTTAATGGGCTTTTATCTGTTGTGACAATCACTGTACTGGTTTCACAAGCGCTCATACTACTGTCACAGTTATTAATATTATGCATAGTGTCTCTCACTGAAACATTTACAGGAACTCTCTCAGATTGTCCCTTAGTGCTAACAATTCCTTGTCCATTATTCCTCTGTTCGTGCATACCATTAAATTACTTCTGGGCCAAGTGAAGACATGGCCCATTCTGAAGTCATTTATGTCTCTTTGTATTTTGTCCATTTTCTGTTCAAACAGCCTTTTTTCATAGAGTGAGACATTGTCAAGCATCTTATCCATGCCAGAGTCTACCTTATTGCTCAGATATTTCTTAATAATAGCCTGTTGTTGTGCAACAATTTTTTCTCTCAACTAGTCCTCTTCAGGACGAAAAAAGTCATTGAGCAAATTCATATATTTAATACTTAATTTTATGTTTAACTGTTGCCATTTGTACAGTAATTCAGGATAAATGTTACCTGTTGTAGGCATTTTCATGATTCTCAGACCTCTAGGTACAATTTTTCTGCGGACACACACCTCAAAATGGTCTCTGTAGTTGGAGTCGTTTTAACTTCAAAAAGTCAGATTCAAGATTGCTGAAAGCTTTGGATAAGCCCAGCAAATTCATCGCTTCATTCCCATTGTGGTTCAAATCCTCCATAACTTCATACAGCATCAGTAGATTTTCATCTCCCGCTATACAAGTTTGCGTTAAAAATGCATCAAAAGTAGGTCCTGCTGGACGGAAAGAATGTATGCATGTATATTAGGATGTATTGTAACTCATCAAATCTGTATGTTTATCAGGGAACCCTGGAAGGGTGGAAAGTTTGAAATTGCATTATAAGTTTCAGATGCTGCCACAGATCTTAGCAAAGCTTTGTGTGTGTATTATACCAGAGTCAGGTGAACAGAGGGGATGTCATCCTCTAACCAGCATCTGGTTTCTTTGGAACCCTCTCAGGAGCACTTTGGAACCTGACAGGAAAGATTTCTGACATATCTCACACATCCACACCAACAAAGAGACATCATCTGGCTTTTGCTGTGGTAAGACACTCAGCATACATCAGCTTGCCTTGCTTTAGTAAGCAGACAGGGAACAGTAATCCTTTAGTTAGACAGGTATATTTAGTGAGGATGCTTTTTCAGGTACAAAAGATAAAGTTTCAGGTAGATTTAATGTTTTACATAGCCAGGTTGTTCATAGGTTCATAGGTAGGTACTAGGCTATCGGCCCTAGGGCCCATACAAGCCTAGCCAAAAAATGTTCCCTGGCTTTCGCCACCCAAGAAAATAATTTTCCTGTGCCCCTGTCGAGCAGAGCCACAGAAGTGATCCCTGGGTTGAATTTCCCATTTCCCATCCAATCATCAAGATTTTTCTTGAAGAGTGCTAATGAGGAGCTCTGTTTGACATAGATAGGTAGTCTGTTCCAGAGTATGGGAAGTCTCTGGGACAGGAATCTATCCCTCCAGCATGTTCTGTTTATTGTGGTGACAAGGTTTAGGTCCCTAGAACGTGTAGCTCGGAGGGATTGGGATTTCTTTAAGTGGAACATGTCCAACAGCTCTGGGTTTGACATAGCTTTGTATGTTAGGCAGAGATCGCCTCTGAGTAGGCGATATGCAATGGAGTAAAGCTGGAGTTTTTTGAGACGGTCTGCGTAAGGCATCTGTTTGAGTTCAGTAATCCTCTTTGTGAGGTATTTTTGCGGCCTTTCCAGTTGTTGTAGATGTCTTGTGAGGTACATACCAAAAGGAGCGTTGTACTCTATAATGGGTCTAATGAGTGATGAGTAGAGGGGAACAATGACCTCTTTTTTTCTGGATGAGAAACCTTTTGTAATGAGGTGTGCCATGTAGAAGGATTTCCTGACCACTGTGGTGATGTGATTATCTAAGAAGAGACTACTGTCCACCTGTGTCCCAAGGTCTCTTATCACATGGGTACAGAGTTTTTACAAAGGGGATGACAATGCACGTTTTGGCATTGAGCTTGAGACCATGTCTTTGACACCAGGCATCTATCTCAGTGAGGCCCTTTTGAAGGATGTCCACATAGTTAGGAGTTTCAATTATGGCTCCTAGTTTGCAGTCATCTGCGAATTTAGTTAGCCAAAGACCTTCTGTGTTAGCCTGTACTTCAGAGAAGTAGATACCAAACAGGAGAGGACCCAGGACTGAACCCTGTGGTACCCCACTTGTCACTGGTCTGAAGTCTGATTTGGAGTCTGCTACTTTCACGGTGTGGGTTCTGTCAGTAAGCCAGTTGGCAACCCATCTTGTGACAGAGGGATTTATACCTAGTTTAGTGAGTTATCTATAATTCCGGAGTGGGGGATGGTGTCGAACGCCTTGGCATGATCTAGATAGGCTGTGTGAACCACCTTACCCTCATCTATGACTTTGGTGACTACTTCAAAGAAGTCTATCAGGTTTAGGAGACATGATCTGCCTTTTACAAACCCAAACTGTGTGGAGTCCAGAGTTTGGAGATCTCCAATGTCTTTGTTTATGAGTTCCGTGATGATACGTTCCATGGCCTTGCAGACGAGGCTCGTCAGGCTAATGGGGCGGTAGTTCCTGGGGTCAGTTGTGGCCCCCCCTTTGTGGAGTGGGATAACTGTCGCAGTGCGCCATTTAATGGGCATAAAGCCTGAGGTGAGGCTATGATTGAACGTGGTACTTAGGTGGGGTGCCAGTTCATTTTGTAGTTCATGTAGAAGGCAGCCTGGGATGTTGTCAGGTCCCATGGATGCTGTGTTCTTGGCTTTAGAGAGTGAAGTTTTTACCTGTGCAGCCGTGATTATAGGAACTTTGCATTCTTCCGGTATAAAGATGGGCTCTTTAGGGGTTGAGAGGGGGGCAAAGTTAGCACTGAACCTATCTGCCAGGATGTTGGCAATATCAGTTGGTTCTGTACATTTAGGGTCATTGTGCTGCAACTCAGAGCAGATCTGAGTGTTGCCATTGAGATTTTTGCCATAGCTATAGAATGCTTTGTGATTGTCTTTAGAATCAGTGGCAATTTTGTTTTCATAACTACCTTTGGAGGATTTTATGAGGGATCTCAGCTTCTTACTGAGGCTGACCAGGGAGTTCCTCCAATTGTGGGATTTTACTCTTTTCTGCAACAGTTTCTTTCTTCTGTTGTAGAGTTTGTTTATGGCAGAAGACCACCAGACTGGCTTCCTTTTTTTGGAGGATAGCATCCTGGTTCTGTTAGGGATAGCACGATCCATGCACTCGTGTAAATGCTTATAAAGTGCATTTGTGTAGGATTCAGCAGTTGTACCTCTATTGTCCATCTGCATGGGTGTCATGAAGTTTACCACTTCTGTCTTAAAAAGCGTGAAGTTGGCTTTGGAGAATTTTTTTATGGTTGTTTTCCTAATGGGGGGTGGGAGCGGGATGTGGATGTCAAGGGTGATTAGTTTGTGGATGGATCTGACCGATGAAGAGCTGACCTCTGGTGTGGAACATCGGTCACCCATGTTGGTGATGACCAGGTCTAGGATATTGCTGCCCCTGGTGGGGGTGTGGATAAGTTGATCCAAAGCATTGGAATTGATGATTAACAGAAAACGTTGAGCAAAAGAGTTGGTGCATGAGTAGTTTTCTCAGTTAATGGTACGGTAGTTGAAATCACTCATTATTAGAGTGTTGGGTTAAACCTTAATATTTTCCAGTGTATCAAGAAAAGAGGAGTGGGAATCCTGGGTCATGGTGGGGGGTCTGTAGCAAGCTACAATCTGGATTGCGATTTTGCCCAGAGTTAGTTGAACTTGGATAATCTCGGATGCATTATGCTGAGCAACAAGCTTGGAGGTGTGGATATCCTTAATGAATATGGACATGCCTCCACCTTTAGTGTTTCGGTCCGGGTTTGGTGGCCGAGAGGTGTGGTATGAATTATAGACCACAGTCGAATAATCCACTTAAAACATCAGTTTATTGTACCTCTAGCACTTCGGCAACCACCTTCAAGGAGTATAAAACATCACATAACTTACACAGTTTATATACCCTAATACATCTAACAATTAAACAATTAGCCTAAACCAATTAATCAATAAACATTAAAAATTACTTAATACTGCTTTCTCATCAGATAAGAAGCCTCCAGTTACATTCCATAGTCAGACCATGAGGAAATAAAGTGTCATATTTCAAAATGAAAATACTTTCTTTATATAACAACTTCTTTTTATACAACTCATCAGAAAATACACCCTTCATAATATGTTCTAAGATAGTGGCTTGTAGCCCATTTGGATTAGAATTGTGAACCAGCATAAAATGTTTGGCAACAGGGCTATCTTCTTTATTATTTATAATATTCCTGACATGCTCCTGCAGTCTAGTTTTAAACTTCCTTTTACTTTCTCCTATATATACAAGGTTACAAGTACATTTCAACGCATAAATAATACCTTCAGTGTTACAGCTATATATATTTTTAGCCTCAAATACATGGCCATTTATATACTTAAAAGTTGGAACAATATAATGACAAACATTGCAATGACCACAGGGTGAAATTCCTAGTCTCTGCATGGTCCTATACTGCAGTGTCTCAGTGGGATATTTAAATCTGTGTACTAAGATATCTTTTAAATTCCTACCTCTACGAAATGAGATGCCTAAAGACCTAGACAATAATTTTTTTAGGTCCATTGATCTAAACAAAAAATTCCAATAGTGTTTACCAATATCTATTAAAACATCACTGAAAACACTATATGTAGAGACAAAATAAACTAGTCTTTTCTCTTGATTTCTAACATCTAACTTATACCTCTTACTTCCATACTTATAAGTACCAACTTTATGTTGTTCATTAATAAACTTATCTATAGCTGTTTGCATACTAGCTTCACTATAGCCCCTCAATCAAAACATCTCACTAGTCACACTAATTTCTTTAAAGAAGTCTGTGTCAGTATTACATAGCCGTCTAAGTCTCATATATTCCCCATAGGGCAGAGAGACCAAAGTATGAACTGGATGACAGCTAGTCCCCATCAAATACTGATTACTATCAGTAAATGTTCTATGCACAGACGTACGTAAAGTATTGCTGTCCTCCAAAATCAGATGTATGTCTAAAAAAGTTATATCTTTGCCCACCTGTATGCCATCAAAGGAAAGTCCAAATCTATTATGTTGCATAGCTTCTATAAACTGACCAACATAAGATATCCCACCTTTACAAATAAAAACAAGATCATCTATAAAACGAAAATAACCAACTACATAATTTTTTAAAAAATCTATATGGTATAACCATTCTAACTCATACAAACCCATCATCAGGTTGGCATACATGGCGGCAAAAGATGCCCCCATGGCAGTGCCCTTGATTTGTCTGTATATTTGTTCATTAAACATTAAAAAATTGTTATTCAGACAAAATTCCAATATTTCAATAATATAATACGTTACTGGACTATCACCCAAAAAATATTTTACTGCTTCTAGTCCAAACTGACACTGTATTAACACTTATAAAAACATATCTGCACTCCATTGTATTTTAGATAATTTTTCCAAAAAATCAAAACTACCCCTAATATAACTAGGTAACTTTATTAAATAAGGGAATAAATATTCATGCAAAAATTTCCCAATATTAGATAAAAAATATTTTTGAGCAGGTACAATAGGCCTACCAGGTAGGTCAACCCCACTTTTATGAATTTTTGGAAGACAGTAAAATAAAGCCAACTCACTGTCATCAGTATTAAACTTTTTATCTTTGTCATTTTGTGAAAAATATTTTAACCTCACTCCCTTAGATATAAGGGTGTCAAAATCATTCATAGCCTTAATATATTAATTTGTATGACTCTTAACATAAGTATTGGTATCATCCAGATGTGTCATACACATTTTATAATATTGAGCAACATTCATCACCACTATCTTACCACCTTTATCAGATGGTTTAATAATAAGATGTTCATTATTCGCTAATGCCTGTAGTTCCTTCCATTCATTTGTATTCAAATTATATACCAGCTTGTGCTTATACTGCATAAAATCACAAAAAGCATTTTCTACAGCAAAATTCAACGTTTGAGAAAAACACTTTATATGTTCATGTTGGTATGGAGGAACAAAATCACTTTTACTTATTTTATCAGTTTTTAACAAACTATAGGCATTATAGTCACTTGCACAATCAAAGCATTCCTCAGGATCAGATACACAAGAATAAAAACTGTTCTCTAAACTATCAGATTCTAACCAACTACCATCACCTTCTTTATACTGGTTATTGGCAAAAAATATATTAAATGTATCTTCCTACACAGTCTAAAAATATCACACTTTAATTCATGTAACCGAGGCAGCACTGTGGGTATATATTTAAGACCATAATTCAAAACATTCATCTGATCTACAGATAAAGACAAACCAGAAATGTTATGAACAATAGAAATTTTTTTACACTCAGATGCAGTAGTTGCATGGATTGTTTCACCCACATCTTTGTAAACAAAAGACACAGAACTGTCAAGAAAACATCTTTGTAAACAAAAGACACAGAACTGTCAATAATATCTTGCACAACATTATTTACAGTCACACTAATACCATTTGCTTCTCTTGTTATCATTGAAACTGTGTCCTTCTCGATTGTTAAAGTTCCCAGACTGAAATCTTCCTCTCTTCCGCTCACTCTGCTCTCTCTGCTCTTCCTGAAACTGCTGGTTCCGTCTCCGAAAATCTGAGGTTAATCTAGATGGATTTTGAGCTGCTGGTAATGCTGGAAAATGCTCTCCTTCACCTCCACCATTAGAGGAAACACCCGAAACATTTGAAGCAAGACACACTCCTAGAAGGAGCTGGTGATTTCTTAAAGGGACCAGAGCCTTTATTACAATGAAAATGTGTTGTTTTTTGCCATAAAAAAGCACGCTTACTTTGATAGTCTTTTAGATCTCTTTTCAGTTTTGTGCATTTCCGATCAATAAGTTCTTTTTCATATTTATCTAAACCAATATTTACATCTGCTAAAAGCTTGTCAGACTGCATAAGTCTTTTAGATAAGTCATTATAGGCAGCTCTAATGTCTTCCTTAAGCTTGTTTTGTTTCACACAATCTCTTTCTAATAGAATGGAAATCCATTCTAAAGTACAACGATGAGCTGCCAATAACCATTTCTTAGAAAATTGCACATCCCTTTCATCAGACATATCAAAAGGAGTAGAGGGACTTTTAAAGGCTCTTAGACCCTAGGTGTAGTGTCTAAGTCAACATATCTTTGCAAGCTTAACAGATTAAAGTATGCAGCAGTTTCTTTATGCAGTAACTGTTCCAACTTACTCATTAAAGCACTCGATTCACCAGAAGGACTAGAAGAAGGGCCAAATTGTCCCACAGGGGCAAATGGATCATTCACTCTAGAATTTCTTGCTTGTTCAAGCCTTTCAAAAAAATGTGAAGTAGAGGAAACACCCACTGTAGCAGAAGTATTGGCAACGTTGATACCAGCCATACCTGCAGCTTTCTGATGCATTACAAAACTGTCCATAGTTTTTTGACTACCTTCCAGTGGGTCATCCCTTAAGAGCCTAGGGATCCCAAATGAAGATTCATTCGCCATAAAAACAGACCAAACACTGCACGAACCAAAAGGAAAGATAAAACTGAAGACCACAGACGAAGAATCCACTTAAAACACCAGTTTATTGTACCTCTAGCGCTTCGGCAACCACCTTCAAGGAGTATAAAACATCACATAACGTACACAGTTTACATACCCTAATACATCTAACAATTAAACAATTAGCCTAAACCAATTAATCAATAAACATTAAAATTACTTAATACTGCTTTCTCATCAGATAAGAGGCCTCCAGTTACATTCCACATTCAGACCCTGAGGAAATAAAGTGTCATATTTCAAAATGAAAATACTTTCTTTATATAACAACTTCTTTTTATACAAATCATCAGAAAATACACCCTTCATGATATGTTCTAAGATAGTGGCTTGTAGCCCATTTGGATTAGAATTGTGAACCAGCATAAAATGTTTGGCAACAGGGCTATCTTCTTTATTATTTATAATATTCCTGACATGCTCCTGCAGTCTAGTTTTAAACTTCCTTTTACTTTCTCCTATATATACAAGGTTACAAGGACATTTCAACGCATAAATAATACAGACAAATCAAGGGCACTGCCGTGGGGGCATCTTTTGCCCCCATGTATGCCAACCTGATGATGGGTTTGTATGAGTTAGAATGGTTATACCATATAGATTTTTAAAAAAACTATGTAGTTGGTTATTTTCGTTTTATAGATGATCTTGTTTTTATTTGTAAAGGTGGGATATCTTATGTTGGTCAGTTTATAGAAGCTATGCAACATAACAGATTTGGACTTTCCTTTGATGGCATACAGGTGGGCAAAGATATAACTTTTTTAGACATACATCTGATTTTGGAGGACAGCAATACTTTACGTACATCTGTGCATAGAAAACCTGCTGATAGTAATCAGTATTTGATGGGGACTAGCTGTCATCAAGCTCATACTTTGGTCTCTTTGCCCTATGGGGAATGTATGAGACTTAGACGGCTATGTAATACTGACACGGACTTCTTTAAAGAAATTAGTGTGACTAGTGAGATGTTTAGATTGAGGGGCTACAGTGAAGCTAGTATTCCAACAGCTATAGATGAGGTTATTAATGAACAACATAAAGTTGGTACTTGTAAGTATGGAAGTAAGGGGTATAAGTTAGATGTTAGACATCAAGAGAAAAGACTAGTTTATTTTGTCTCTACATATAGTGTTTTCAGTGATGTTTTAATAGATATTGTTAAACACTACTGGAATTTTTTGTTTAGATCAATGAACCTAAAAAATTTGTTGTCTAGGTCTTTAGGCATTTCATTTCATAGAGGTAGGAATTTAAAAGATATCTTGGTACATAATAAATTTAAATATCCCACTGAGACATTACAATATAGGACCATGCAGAGGTTAGGAACTTCACCCTGTGGTCACTGCAATGCATGTCATTATATTGTTCCAACTTTTAAGTATATAAATGGCCATGTATTTGAGGCTAAAAATATATATAGCTGCAACACTGAAGGTATTATTTATGCGTTGAAATGTACTTGCAACCTTGTATATATAGGAGAAAGTACAAGGAAGTTTAAAACTAGACTGCAGGAGCATGTCAGGAATATTATAAATAATAAAGAACATAGCCCTGTTGCCAAACATTTTATGCTGGTTCACACTTCTAATCCAAATGGGCTACAAGCCACTATCTTAGAACATATCATGAAGGGTGTATTTTCTGATGATTTGCATAAAAGAAGTTGTTATATAAAGAAAGTATTTTCATTTTGAAATATGACACTTTATTTCCTCATGGTCTGAATGTTGAATGTAACTGGAGGCTTCTTATCTGATGAGAAAGCAGTATTAAGTATTTTTTAATGTTTATTGATTAATTGGTTTAGGCTAATTGTTTAATTGTTAGATGTATTAGGGTATATAAACTGTGTAAGTTATGTGATGTTTTATACTCCTTGAAGGCGGTTGCCGAAGCGCTAGAGGTACAATAAACTGGTGTTTTAAGTGGATTCTTCGTCTGTGGTCTTCAGTTTTATCTTTCCTTTTGGTTCATGCAGTGGTATGAATTATAGCCAGGTAATGCAGGGGTGCTCTCTGGAGCTTTGAACCAGGTCTCTGTCACTGCACAGATGTCAATGTTCTCCATTTTAAGGAGTGCCTCGAGTGAGTGCATTCTGAGGTTTAGACTTCTAACATTGAGTAGCATTACCCTCAGATTTAGCTTGCTTGCACCTGTTATGGTGGTGAATTTGACATTTGAACCTTGCCTAAAAAAGGCACTATACAGGTGGCAAGAGCCTTTGCCAGTATCCGGAATCCCAAGGGCGACAGGTGCAGGCCATCTCTGGCAAAGCAGCGTGGTCTGTCAATCATGTCATCCCAGGCAGACAGATACTGGATTCCCTTAGAATGACACCAGAAGCTTAGTCAATTGTTAAAGTCAATCATTTTGTCCTTGTACTGTTGTGTCATTCTGGGTGATGGCAGGATGCTACTCAGGGCTAGGGTCATACCGGCCTTGGCTACAAGATCGGAGAGCTCCTCCATGTCTCTTTTCATGTAGTCCAGGGAGGTACATCTCAGGTCATTCACACCAACATGGACAATGACAGAGTCATATTTGTACTTGTTGTGGAGTGACCTGAGTGCATGCGTTATGTGGCGGATCCTGGCACCTGACAGGCAGCTGACAGTAACTTTTTCCTTGCTTAGCCTGGTGAATGGAACATCAGTGTGCCTGACTATAGAGTCACCTATGACTAGAGTGTTGGGTACGTTATGCCTTATGGGCTGTAGTCGAGTGGCACACTGGGTATGTGGGCTATGTGTCATTTGGGTTGTGTTGGGGGATGGAGGTTGCTTGCATTTCTGCTTTGGAGGTCTCTGTTGTTTGGGCAGATTTGTACTGACAGCCTCCGCGTGTGTGTTTTGTGGTTCTGTGTGTGTGTTTTCGTGGTGTAGGTTTTGAGTGACTATGTGATGAGTGTGGTGTGGTGCGGTGCAAGTGTTTACCTTCTCCTCTTGACTGTCTAGGCCAGTCTTTGGTGAAGAGAGCTTTGCTTCCAGTTTGGCTATATAAGTGCATCTCTCACAGGTTGTAGTGTTGGGTGGTAGAAGGAGAGGGTTGTCTGTGTACATGAGGCAATTGCTGCATTGTCCCAAGATGCCCAGATTCATCAGGTAGACAGGAGAAAACACCGGGAGCTGACCTTTAGACATGCCTGAATAGGTGCTTATTTATTAAGTACTAAGAGTGCTGTAGTAATTTGTAACTTATTTAGTTCTTACAAGTAAGACGCTGTCCGGTTCGATTCTCAGCTAGAGCGTCTTCTGCGTGAAGACATGCGTGAATGGGCGCACCTTCGTTGAAGGTTGTGCATCAGGGCTGGTAACTCGCACATAAAAATCAACTACCAATCATTAGTGGACCGGAGTTCCGCTGTGGCGACCCCTAACCGGGAAAAGCCGAAAGACACAACAACAACAACACAACAATGAGTTCTGAACAAGTGCTGAGATCAAAGAAACAGATGAATGCTAAAACTAAAAAGCTGGCTAGTTGCAAGGGAAATTCTGAAGAACAGATTTTATGGCGCCAGGAATAGTTTAACCCCAGTTAAGTGGGGGGGGGGGGCTTAGGAGCTCACAAACAGTCCTGGACACAGCAAATCCATATCTGACCTGCCACAGGAAAGGGGGGAAGCAAGCTTAGAATTTTTTTCTCCAGTAAAGTGGAAATGGAGAAAGCTGGAACAGAAGTTAATTCAACGTTAATAATCTAAGTGGGTTGGCCTTCACAAATGTTCTCTATTAGATTGAGTGAACTAATGACACTAGACTGGGAGGAGTGCCACAGATCAAATATACAGTATGGGCGGGCAACTGCAAAGCCACCAAGTATAAGAACACATACCACAGTTCCTAGCTGTTGCCACTAAATGAAAGTTTTAAACAGATCAAGGAGCAGACTCGAGAATGCTTTTAACTGCAACAGAGAAAAATGCACAGAAAAGCTCGGACAGAGCACTCACAAACAGAAAATACAACTCTCAGTATGAAAAAGCAGTTTACAGTTAAGTAATGTTAAAACAGTATAAAACAGTACATAAATGCAGTGAAACAATAAAAAAGCTTTATAACAGTGCAAAAATATAGTAGATCAACTGTATAGCACAATTATAAGCGTTTCAGAAGTGCAGTTCAGTGAAATAAGTGTAAGAAATAACTTAGCCTGCTCTTGGAATCTTAAGGAATTTCCACTTATGCAATGCAATCCAGAGCCTGACACTGAACATATTAATGCACAGAAGTAAAGTTAGATGTTTGTTACTGATCAGAACAGTTTAAAAGAATTAAGAAGAAAGAGAAACTTACAGAGGAAATTAGCAGTTGCTGTGTGGTGTGAGTTGCCACTTTCACATGCTGTAATCAAATTCTAATGTCAGTCGGTGAAGCTTAAATCAGAACAGCAGTTCAGAATGGCTAAAAACGCACATTCAAATTAAACAAGCAGGAATTCTTTTATATATATATAAACGAAGCAGGATGTACCGGAAAAAGTTCTTTATTGAGCCACAACGTTAAAATAAAAGCACACCATGCCGTTGTGGCTCAATAAAGAACTTTTTCCGGTACATCCTGCTTCGTTTATCCAGGCTTGTGGTTGTTGGTTATTAATATATTTTGGTCTGGATTCTGCTTCGTTTTTGTTTTTATATATATATATATATATATATATATATATATATATATATATATATATATATATATATATATATATATATATACGTATAGCCAAGACTGCTTGTAACATTAGAAATAATTAGAAGAGAAAACATCTTATGAATAATATGCAAATGCACAAGGAATGAAATATTTATTATGTAAGATTAATAAAAGAGCAGTATCAGTAAGTTAAGGAATATATATATATATATATATATATATATATATATATATATATATACATACTGTAATCTGTAACAGAAAGAGCTCTTTGATGGGAGATTTTAAAACTACAAGTTATACAGAGTACAGTAGAATATTTGTAAACAAGACAGAAAAATATATTTAAATAAACTGCTTATAAGAAAGCTATGTATTACCTATACCTGCATATGGCAGATGTGAATTTACTTATTTATCTTTTGTTAACTGGGTTAGTCCACTGGGCTTGTGGCCCATTTTCTGTGGAGACCTGAGGAGAAAAGCTCCAACACTGAGAACAAAATAACAGAGTTTATATAGCATTAATGGGATCATAATGACATACATTCATATAATATAAGAAATATTATTACAAAGCTACAAAATATTCAAGCAATAATGAAAAATTAACAATTCATAAACTCAGCATAGGCAATAGGCAAAATTTATAAGAGGTAGAAACCCGTGGTAAAAAAAAGTGTAGATTTACAGTAGCTCCCCTGAAAAAAGCCCTTAAAGTATTTTTTAATGATTAAACCAGGTTGGTAGAGAGGAAGAAGAGTATTTAACAGAGGGACAGAAAAACAGAGGAGAGGGAAATGGAGTTCAGGAATACACAAGATCTCATATGAATCAGATAAAATATTTGAGAATGTCCTGAAAGCTAAATTTTGAAACTTGTTTACGTGAACGTTGAAGCTTTTTGCATACTATAAGTCATTAGATTCACTAAGACTACCCAAAATAACTAATTTCATAAGTCAGAGCTGAAATTTGAGTGTTATATTGCTGAATCAGTACATCCATTTTGGTAAAAAGTAAAGTAGATGCTTCAATATATTTGAACCTGGGAAGGGAGATTGGGATTTGAATTAAATACATTGTAAATTTTGAATACAATACAAACAGATGTTTTTTTTTTACTCCACAGACATAGCAAGACATTCTCTTTGACCTCAGTAATGTACACTTTTTATGAATTGGTTTATAAGCTAAAAGAATTTTAAATATTTTGATATCTGTCATATTGAGTGTTACACAATTTTAAAATTAATTCAGAGCTTTTGTTAGATATATAAAATATGTATGTATCTTTTAGCATGACAAATATATATGTGCATTGATTTTCATTGTGTATAATAGTTTAGTATAATAAGGTCACCTGTCATCTGTAAGTTTACAGATATCTTTATCTCTTCAGGTCCCATTCTGTTCTACTTATTTATTTAGAGATTTAGTTATAATAATGTTGAATGAGTGAATAATTTAGGAATATTTAATGGACAATTTATACTGCCTATTACATAAATAGACTTTAATGTTGTGTTGTGTCTTTCGGCTTTTCCCAGTTAGGGGTCGCCACAGCGTAACTCCGGTCCGCTAATGATTGGTAGTTGGTTTTTACGTGTCGAGTTACCAGCCCTGATGCACAACCTTCAACGAAGGAACGCCCATTCATGCATGTCTCCACGCAGAAGATGCTCTAGCTGAGAATTATTTAATATTTGTGATTAATTGAAGAGGATTAATAACTTTTACGTAGTAATGGGGGAATAGATTTAAATGGCAAAAAATATAACTAAATTAATAGTCTCTTATTGTTTTAACTTTTACATAATATTATATTAATTATTTGTAAGTCACAGTAGCTTTTGGCTAGTATTTTCATGATTTTTAGCTATTGGTAGGTAAAGGGATAGTATAACAGTTTGTCTATTCGATAGGCAAACTAGGAACTTTGGTATCCGAGGTAGGTTGTGTTTTACTAGTAATATATACAGGTATAGTTTTAACCTTGTTTTTATATTATTTACGAGTTTTAGTAGATTTGTTTGTAGAAAGGAACAAATAAAAAAATGTGGAATGTTAAGATAGTGTTGGATGAATGCATTACAGTGTTATATACAATTAAATTAATATGGTACATAAATGTGTCATATTATCTTTTAAAAGAAATCTTTTTAAATACACAGTATGGATAGTTTTAGTCTATTACCTACTAATGTATAGAGTACAGTTGTGTACCAACCATAAATGTAGATGTTCGAGTGTATTCACTGTTGCAGTCATTACTCTTGGGTTATCCCTGCTGGCAGGCTATCCTCAGTCGGCCAGAATTCCAAAGTCTAGGTCCGGTGTCGGTTGCTGTCACCTCTTCCCTGACGTCAGTGCGCCAGGGGTATAAAAGATGCAGCCGATGCCATTTTCTTCAGTTTTTCTTGCCCCACATGTCATTGGAAGGCTGAAAAATATGCCAATAAAAATGCATGCACAAAAATAACATTTCCTTCATCTACGAGCAAATACACCAAATAGGTTGTATAGGATAGAGAAGTGCAGATAAGTCCCAGCAAAGAAAAAGGGGTATGGTGGGTGGGTAACCTGGACTGCAACAGTGAATACACTCGAACATCTACATTTATGGTAGGTACACAACTGTACTATGTTCATTGTGTTTCACTGTTGCAGTCATTACTCTTGGGTTGAATCCCAAAGCTGAGGATGGGTGGCTGGGCTAAATAGGAATAGGAGAGGCTATTAGGCCCTGCAGAACTGCAGTGGCAAAGCCTGCTCTGGACTTAGAATAAAGAGGTAAGTGGTAGTGCTTTGTGAAAGTGTGCACTGAACTCCAAGTTGCAGCCTCTAAGATATCTTTGGTTGGTACTCCTCTGAGGAAGGCTGCTGAAGTGGCTGCTGCTCTGGTGGAATGAGGCCTAATGCCCTTAGGCACTGATTTGCCATGCTAAAAATAGCAGAAACGGATGCAATGGCCTATCCATTTAGAAATAGTCTGTTTTGAGATAGCCTTTCCTTGTGATCCTGCAGCATATGACACTAAAAGTTGCTCAGTCTTTCTGAAAGCTTTACTTCTGTCCAAGTAGAAGCGTAACTGCCTGTGTATGTCCAAAGAATGCAGCATTTTTTCACCCTTGTTCTGTGGATTTGGATAGAAGGTAGGTAAGTGAATGGTTTGGTTGAGGGCCACACTGGACACCATCTTAGGCATAAATGTAGGGTTTGTCCTCAGAGAAACCCTGTCTGGATGAAAAATGATAAAAGGTTCCACGGCCATGAGTGCTTGTAACTCTGAGACTCGTCTTGCGGAGGTTATTGCTAGGAGCAGAGCTGTTTTCCAGGATAAGAATTTTATATCTGCTGTTGATGCTGGCTCGAAAGGAGGCAGTGTGAGTTTTTCCAAAACATAATTGAGGTCCCAGGCCGGAATTGGCACTCTCCTTGGAGGCCTAATGTTTTTGGCCCCTCTGAGGTACTGCCTTATTAAAGGATGAGAAAAGATAAGTGGTTCCGTATTGTAATGGGCTGAAATGGCAGAGGCATGAATCTTAATTGATGAGAAGGAAAGGCCTTTGTTCAGCATCTCAGTTAGGTATTGTAAAATCTGAGGGATATTTGGTACACACGTGTCAATGCCTTGTTCCTGGTTCCAAGCACAGAATCTCTTCCATTTTTCTGCATAAGATTTTCTGGTACTGGGCCTCCTGGCCTCCAAGATAACATCCATAACAGCTTTTGAAAGAGGAGTATTCTGAATGGCTACATTATCTGCCATGCTGCCAGATTTAAGGTCCTGAGTTGGCTGTACAGGATCTAATTGTTTTGTTGGGTCAGCAAGTGAGAAGTTTGAGGCAATATCCATGCTGGACCTTGAGACAAGCTCTTTAGGATTGGGTACCAGTGCTGGCGTGACCAGTCTGGTGCAATCAGTATCATTTTTGGCTTCTCTTCTCTGACCTTTAGGAGTACCCTGGGAAAGAGAGGCAGTGGAGGAAAGGCATATACTGTCAGATTTTTTTCAGCTGAAGGATAGGGCGTCCACTTTCCATGCTTGCTTGTGATAAATCCTTGTGCAAAATCTGTGCAATTGGCAGATGTGAGGGGAGGCAAACAGATCTATGTCTGGGCATCCCCATTTCCTTGTTATCATACTGAAGACTTGTGGATCCAGTTTCCATTCGTGGGGATCCATGAGATTTCTGCTTAGTTCGTCTGCCAGAGGATTTGTTTTTCCTGGCAGGAATTGTACTTGCAGGTGAACTTGAAAAGCCAATGCTGTGTTCCATAAGATCATTGCTTGTCTGCAGAGGGGGTAGGAATGTGTACCTCCCTGCTTGTTTATGTACCACATGACCGTAGTATTGTCCGTCTTTATCAGTAGCTGTCCTGGATGAAGCAGGTCCTTGAAAGCTGTCAGGGCATTTTGAACAGCTATCATCTCTTTTTGATTGATGTGAAGATGCATCTGGTTTGCAGGCCATGTGCCCTGAATACATTTTCCTGACATATGGGCCCCCCGGCATAATCTGATGCATCCATTGTTAGTGTCTGTCTGGCTGTGGGTAAACTGAATGGCAAACCCTTGTTGTGGTGACAGGCTTCTGCCCACCATCGAAACTCTTGTTGCAGGCAGGGAATGAGTGCAATTACTGTCTCCAGACTGTGGCAATGCTGAGTCCAAACACTTTTTAGATACCATTGTAGTTTCCTCATATGCAGTCTGGCATATGGAATTAGTAGAATGCATGATGCCATGAAACCCAAGGCCTGCAGGATTTTCCTTGCAGATAAGTGGGTTGTTGTTGCCAATTTCTTGAAGTAAGAAGTCAGTTGTTTTTGTTTGTCTGGAGTGAGATAAGCCATCTGGGCAGTTGTATTTAAGCTTGCAACCAGGAATATTATCTCTTGAGAGGGCACTAGTTTTGATTTCTTTTCGTTTACTGTGTACCCTAGGCCAATTAGTAATCTTTTTACAAACGCCAGATGCTTTAGAAGAATGTCTTTGTTCTCTGCTTGAATTAGGCAGTCGCCAAGTAGGGGTATATTTGAATTCCTCTTTGTCTGCAAAATGCAATTATTGGTGCCAGGCATTTTGTGAAGACCCTGGGTGCAGTAGATAAGCCAAAGGGCAGTGCAGAGAATTGGTAATGCATTGAACCAGCTATGAATCTGAGGTATCTTCTGCAAGATTGTCTGATTGGGACATGCAGGTATGCCTCTTTTAGGTCCAAAGTTACGACTCAAGCCTTCTTGCCCAGCATGGGCAGTAGTTGCTGTAGAGTCAACATCTTGAATTTTGGAACTTCCAGAAATGTATTTAGTATAGGACAGGTCCAGTATTGGTCTTCAGGTTTTGTCCTTTCTGGGTACTAGGAAAAGTCTGGAGTAAAATCCTTGCCCCTGCTCTTGTTGTGGTACTTGCTGAATGGCCCTCATATCCATGAGGGCTGTAATTTGTTTTTGTGCCTCTGCCCATTGATTGTGTGGCAGGTCTGGCATACCTTTTGACCTTGGCAGAGTGTGAAAATGGAACCTGTGGCCTTGGGACACTATGTTCAGGACCCATTTGTCTTGGGTAACCATTTGCCAATTTGATGAAAAAAGTGCTAGTTTTCCCCCTAAGGGGGCTGTCAAAAGAAAAGTGCTTGGATCTGGCAGAGGAAAGTCATTGGGACTGTTTCCTGTAAGGTTGTGATTTGTCTTCTCCACTTTTGGAGGTAGGAGCACCCCATTGTTTAGGCCTGTATGAGCCTTGGGGCTGAGATCTGCCTCTGGGACGCCTATATCTGCCTCTTTGTGGTCTGTCTGACACTGGAAAGGACCAATTTTTAGAAGGCCAGTTCCTGCTAAACCTGGGTGGCTGTACCTGTAAGAAATCCTTGACTGTCTGCATGGATCTTGCTTTATCCTCCATGTTTTTCAACACTTCTTCTGCTTTAGTACCAAACAAAGTATAATGCTGTAAAGGTGCATCTAATAATTTTGCTTTAACATGATCAGGTAGATTTTGTTCCTTTAACCAAGCATGCCTTCTAATAACAGAACCTGTAACAGCAGCCCTGCAAGAGGCCTCTAGTGAATCATAACCACATTGCAAAGTATGCTTTCCCACTTGTTCAGCTGCATGCAATAAATCCTGCAATTCCTTGTTCTCAGAACATTCAGTATTTGTCAACAATTTCTGTTTAAGCAATGACATTAAATATTGCTGATATTTAAGCATATGAAACAGACAATTTAAAGACCTTACAGCCAAGGTAGCAGAAATGTAGACTTTTTTCCCCCATCTGTCTACAGCCCTAGAAGCCCTATCAGAGGGGACAGGGTTTTTTGCAGTGGAAGCTTTAACACCTTTGGGACCCTGAGAAATAGTTTCTGGGTCAGCAGCGGGGTTTTTATATAGGAATTTATGAGAATCCGGGACCCTCTGAAATATCTGTCTGGCTTAGCAGGTGCAGGGGGTAAAGAGTCAGGGGACAGGCCAGATGTCTAGAACAGGTGGGATAGCAAGGGGTCTGTGCTGAGGAAGTAGCAGAAAGTCTCTGAGCCTTTTCTTAGATTCAGAATAATCTTGGCTCTCCCAGTGGAAATGCTCCCTCATAGTATGCAGGGTTTCCCCAAAAGAATAATCCTCAGGAGGAGATGCTGAAGGAATGGATTCTTCAGCATTAGAATCCTCATAGGGAAGCATGGAATAATCCTGTTCAGAAGAGGAATCAGAGGAAATAGAAACCTGATCAGAAGAATCATACTCTGTCTCTTGCCTAGGCCTCTTATCAGGAGGGGGATGGGAGCCCCTGATCAAAGTAATTAGGTTCTCGGCCATTTTGAGCATCTGTTTTTTAGGCATGGAAGTCTGAGTAGGAGAATGCTGTACTTGTTTCTTTGTCTTTAGAGCTGCTTTAGTCTTTGAAGCTGAATATGGCTTAATATATAGTTGTGTAGGTCTGAAGACACCCTCAGAAGCCGGTGCCTGCTCAGCGGCTCCGGACCCATCTGAGGGAATGATTTCCGAGTGTCCATTACCTTGAGTATCCAGAGGCCCAGTCGGCTCCTCGTGGGAGTCGGAAGTGGCCTGTGGCTCTGAGGTAGCGGGCACCAGGGGCTGCGAAAGCGCCTCACTGAGAACCGGCGACTGGCCTAGCAGAGGCCTCGTCATCGGTTTTGGACCTCAGATGCCTATACTTTTCCTTGTCCTTGCGTTTTTTGTAAACTCCGGTTGTCGGCTGTTCCAACGGCATTATGTAATTAAATCTTTGGCCAAAGTAATGAAATGCAAAATCGAACAGACGCTTAATAGTGCGTTGGTTAAATCTAGCACAAAACCGACAGCTAGCAATGTTGTGATCAGGACATAGGTAAGGAATACAGTAAGAGTGAAAATCCTTATGAGGTATTTGCTTCCCACAAGAAATACAATTGTTAACTTTTTCTGACATCGGTCTGGAGCAAGAAAAAAGTTTCCCCAACGGGGTACTTAGCTTTAATGAAGACTTTGGTTCTGAAATTCGGATTTGAAAA